>NC_134364.1:141652524-141768016 GCF_048569485.1 Anomaloglossus baeobatrachus | reverse complement strand
GAGGACAGTGCTGTGTATAGGAGCAGCACAGCCTGCATTGTGTGATGTGCTGTGTGAGGACAGTGCTGTGTATAGGAGCAGCACAGCCTGCATTGTGTGATGTGCTGTGTGAGGACAGTGCTGTGTATAGGAGCAGCACAGTCTGCATTGTGTGATCTGCTGTGTGAGGACAGTGCTGTGTATAGGAGCAGCACAGCCTGCATTGTGTGATGTGCTGTGTGAGGACAGTGCTGTGTATAGGAGCAGCACAGCCTGCATTGTGTGATGTGCTGTGTGAGGACAGTGCTGTGTATAGGAGCAGCACAGTCTGCATTGTGTGATGTGCTGTGTGAGGACAGTGCTGTGTATAGGAGCAGCACAGCCTGCATTGTGTGATGTGCTGTGTGAGGACAGTGCTGTGTATAGGAGCAGCACAGCCTGCATTGTGTGATGTGCTGTGTGAGGACAGTGCTGTGTATAGGAGCTGCACAGCCTGCATTGTGTGATGTGCTGTGTGAGGACAGTGCTGTGTATAGGAGCTGCACAGCCTGCATTGTGTGATGTGCTGTGTGAGGACAGTGCTGTGTATAGGAGCAGCACAGCCTGTATTGTGTGATGTGCTGTGTGAGGACAGTGCTGTGTATAGGAGCTGCACAGCCTGCATTGTGTGATGTGCTGTGTGAGGACAGTGCTGTGTATAGGAGCAGCACAGCCTGCATTGTGTGATGTGCTGTGTGAGGACAGTGCTGTGTATAGGAGCAGCACAGCCTGCATTGTGTGATGTGCTGTGTGAGGACAGTGCTGTGTATAGGAGCTGCACAGTCTGCATTGTGTGATGTGCTGTGTGAGGACAGTGCTGTGTATAGGAGCCGCACAGTCTGCATTGTGTGATGTGCTGTGTGAGGACAGTGCTGTGTATAGGAGCCGCACAGCCTGCATTGTGTGATGTGCTGTGTGAGGACAGTGCTGTGTATAGGAGCAGCACAGCCTGCATTGTGTGATGTGCTGTGTGAGGACAGTGCTGTGTATAGGAGCCGCACAGCCTGCATTGTGTGATGTGCTGTGTGAGGACACTGCTGTGTATAGGAGCAGCACAGCCTGCATTGTGTGATGTGCTGTGTGAGGACAGTGCTGTGTATAGGAGCAGCACAGCCTGCATTGTGTGATGTGCTGTGTGAGGACAGTGCTGTGTATAGGAGCAGCACAGCCTGCATTGTGTGATCTGCTGTGTGAGGACACTGCTGTGTATAGGAGCAGCACAGCCTGCATTGTGTGATGTGCTGTGTGAGGACAGTGCTGTGTATAGGAGCAGCACAGCCTGCATTGTGTGATGTGCTGTGTGAGGACACTGCTGTGTATAGGAGCAGCACAGCCTGCATTGTGTGATGTGCTGTGTGAGGACAGTGCTGTGTATAGGAGCAGCACAGCCTGCATTGTGTGATGTGCTGTGTGAGGACAGTGCTGTGTATAGGAGCAGCACAGTCTGCATTGTGTGATGTGCTGTGTGAGGACAGTGCTGTGTATAGGAGCTGCACAGCCTGCATTGTGTGATGTGCTGTGTGAGGACAGTGCTGTGTATAGGAGCCGCACAGTCTGCATTGTGTGATGTGCTGTGTGAGGACAGTGCTGTGTATAGGAGCAGCACAGCCTGCATTGTGTGATGTGCTGTGTGAGGACAGTGCTGTGTATAGGAGCAGCACAGTCTGCATTGTGTGATGTGCTGTGTGAGGACAGTGCTGTGTATAGGAGAAGCACAGCCTGCATTGTGTGATGTGCTGTGTGAGGACAGTGCTGTGTATAGGAGCTGCACAGTCTGCATTGTGTGATGTGCTGTGTGAGGACAGTGCTGTGTATAGGAGCAGCACAGTCTGCATTGTGTGATCTGCTGTGTGAGGACAGTGCTGTGTATAGGAGCAGCACAGCCTGCATTGTGTGATGTGCTGTGTGAGGACAGTGCTGTGTATAGGAGCAGCACAGTCTGCATTGTGTGATGTGCTGTGTGAGGACAGTGCTGTGTATAGGAGCAGCACAGTCTGCATTGTGTGATGTGCTGTGTGAGGACAGTGCTGTGTATAGGAGCAGCACAGCCTGCATTGTGTGATGTGCTGTGTGAGGACAGTGCTGTGTATAGGAGCCGCACAGCCTGCATTGTGTGATGTGCTGTGTGAGGACAGTGCTGTGTATAGGAGCAGCACAGCCTGCATTGTGTGATGTGCTGTGTGAGGACAGTGCTGTGTATAGGAGCAGCACAGTCTGCATTGTGTGATGTGCTGTGTGAGGACAGTGCTGTGTATAGGAGCAGCACAGCCTGCATTGTGTGATGTGCTGTGTGAGGACAGTGCTGTGTATAGGAGCAGCACAGCCTGCATTGTGTGATGTGCTGTGTGAGGACAGTGCTGTGTATAGGAGCTGCACAGCCTGCATTGTGTGATGTGCTGTGTGAGGACAGTGCTGTGTATAGGAGCCGCACAGCCTGCATTGTGTGATGTGCTGTGTGAGGACAGTGCTGTGTATAGGAGCAGCACAGCCTGCATTGTGTGATGTGCTGTGTGAGGACAGTGCTGTGTATAGGAGCAGCACAGCCTGCATTGTGTGATGTGCTGTGTGAGGACAGTGCTGTGTATAGGAGCCGCACAGCCTGCATTGTGTGATGTGCTGTGTGAGGACAGTGCTGTGTATAGGAGCAGCACAGCCTGCATTGTGTGATGTGCTGTGTGAGGACAGTGCTGTGTATAGGAGCAGCACAGTCTGCATTGTGTGATCTGCTGTGTGAGGACAGTGCTGTGTATAGGAGCCGCACAGCCTGCATTGTGTGATGTGCTGTGCTGATTCAGAGATCGTGTGCAGCGTTCCCAGCACTGGAAATAGACTATTAGGAGATTTGGGTGACTCGTGTGTTTTTATACAGGGCTGGTATTTTGAACACACCTGTACGTTATTAGTCTGTGCTCCCCTAGACTTGTGTGCCTTTTTCTCCAGGGTGACCCAGAGCAGTAACCAGCCCCGACCTCAGCGCCCGCCGCCCCCTTACATGATGCAGAGCACGGAGCTGCAGGTGATGTCCGCGGAGCACCAGGTGAGGAGCAGTAGCTGCATAATGTGGGGAGCGGGGGAACAACTCTCCTGATCTCTGCCCTCTCAGGGGTCCCAGGCATGTACTTGGCATGTTCTGTACCTTTCACCCTGACTAGTGACTAACCTGCTGAGACATTAATGTCTGCTTCTTCTCTTCTGTGTCCTCCCCTCTGTGTCCTCCCCTCTGTGTCCTCCCCTCTGTGTCCTCCCCTCTGTGTCCTCCCCTCTGTGTCCGTCCCCTCTGTGTCCGTCCCCTCTGTGTCCGTCCCCTCTGTGTCCGTCCCCTCTGTGTCCGTCCCCTCTGTGTCCTCCCCTCTGTGTCCGTCCCCTCTGTGTCCGTCCCCTCTGTGTCCGTCCCCTCTGTGTCCGTCCCCTCTGTGTCCGTCCCCTCTGTGTCCGTCCCCTCTGTGTCCGTCCCCTCTGTGTCCGTCCCCTCTGTGTCCGTCCCCTCTGTGTCCGTCCCCTCTGTGTCCGTCCCCTCTGTGTCCGTCCCCTCTGTGTCCTCCCCTCTGTGTCCTCCCCTCTGTGTCCTCCCCTCTGTGTCCTCCCATCCCTTCTCCATGTTGTCCTTCCCAGTCTGGTAGTGACGGGTATGAACGGCCCGATCCTCCAGCCAAGTCTCTGCCGCCTGACCCCGTCTACAAGCACAGTAAGGTAATATAGGGGAGTGTGGTGTGTCTTGGTGGCCGGTGCTGTCCTCGGTGGATCTGGTGTACCCTGCATGCTGCATCTCTATATAACCCCCGGCTGCGGCATGTCTCTGCCAGCCTCATGGCCCGGCTCTAACTCCTCTGCATGGCTGTAAGTCGTTCTCACTGCTTTCTTCATCCAGGCTGCTGCTGTTCAGGACAGGCCGCCTGCTCCAACTCGGCCTCTCCCTGTGGACCCTCTGCCACATCGGGCCCAGGTAACAGGCAGGGCACTCTGGCATCAGGAGGGTTAATTTTGTATCCAGTGTAATAGGCAGAACAAGATACAGTACAGGGGGCAGATAACTGCGAGAGCATAACGAGGACATCCTCATGTGGTGCCAGGCCACTCAGAAGGAGACACCTTGGATATGCAGCACAGGGGGCAGATAACTGCGAGAGCATAACGAGGACATCCTCATGTGGTGCCAGACCACTCAGAAGGAGACACCTTGGATATGCAGCACAGGGGGCAGATAACTGCGAGAGCATAACGAGGACATCCTCATGTGGTGCCAGGCCACTCAGAAGGAGACACCTTGGATATGCAGCACAGGGGGCAGATAACTGCGAGAGCATAACGAGGACATCCTCATGTGGTGCCAGGCCACTCAGAAGGAGACACCTTGGATATGCAGCACAGGGGGCAGATAACTGCGAGAGCATAACGAGGACATCCTCATGTGGTGCCAGACCAGCCAGAGGGAAGAAAAGAATATGAAGAAAACTCATCCCCCAAAGTCTGCAAAGCATGGAGACCACCAGAGCACAAAATCATCCTCACGTGTCCTCATCTGCAGATTATAATCCTCACGTGTCCTCATCTGCAGATTATAATCCTCACGTGTCCTCATCTGCAGATTATAATCCTCACACGCCTCTTCACGTGATCATATAGATGTAGCTTTTCTTTTCCCCTTCACCTCCTGCATGAATTGTCTCTCTGAGACCTCCATCTCAGACCCCTGTGATACGTTCCCCACTGACCAAATTAAAGGTAAACTACATAAGGACGTTCCACATTATTACTGAGCCACAAGGTTCAGGCAGTATGGGAAATAAAAAGAATGTGTGATGCTGAAAAGCCTCAAATAGTGCAATGCCTATGACAAGGTTTGAGAACAGGAGATATTTCACGAAATGTCAGCGTGATCATTACATTTGTGGCTGATACACCACACAAACGGATTTGTGCAGATAAAGGCAGAATCAGGAAGGTTTCTGACAAATTCTTCTGATTTTAAAGGAGCAGCTGCTAAAATAGCATTAAAGAGTCGCAAATGGGTATCTGAAGCTGCTGGGGATCCTCTGGAGTCTGTGAACCTCGAGGCGCAGGATACTCCAGAGGCTGCAGTTCTGTCTAAGCCTGTTTTGCCCCCCCTCAACAGCACTCCCCGGCAGAAACGGGTGCAAGGATGAAGACTCCTAAAGCCTTCTTCTTTGCTGATGAGTCCCTGTTGTTCCAGATGGATAGAGTAGTGGTTGGTTGGTGGACGGCCACCATATCCGAACTAGGCTGTGACGTCAACAAGGAGGTGGCAGAGTCCTGTTTTAGGCCATTATCAATTGGAGAAAGCTGGTCAGCCCCTTAGGGTCCCTGAAGGTGTGAAAATGACCTAAGCCAAGTTTATACAGTGTCTGACTGACCACTTTCTTTCATGGTACAAAAAGAAGAATCCAACCATCCATAGCAAAATGTCTTCATGCTGCAAGGAACACTAAGAAGACATTGGCTGCTGTGGGCATAAAAGGAGAGAAGCTCATGGTTCGGCCACCAGCCTCCCCTGACCTCACCCTATTGAGAACCTTTGGAGTATCCCCCTGCAAAAGGTCTATGACCTGTAAAGACGTTTGTGATTGGGAAAGCTTTTGAGTTCAGTAATTGTGATCTATTAATGGAGCCAATTCAACAAATGATCATTTTCATTTCTTTATAAATTATAGTTGTGCAGAATAATTGTGTACACTGCAAAAACCATCCTGTCCTCATCGGGAGGTGTGTGCAATCAAGTGTGATTGATCCTCGAATGGTGGACAATTTGTCCGTTCTCCGTACTCATCTGTATCCACCAGTCAGGAAAATCAGAGAAAAATAGCACTTGTATGGTAATTCTTCCCGTCTCCTCTCTGGCTCATGTGAGGTTTCCCTCCGCAGGGCTCTTCCCTCTGTAAGCCTCCACCTCCTAAGAGGCCGCTACCTCTGATCCCACTCCAGCAGTGCCGTGACCCGCTGCTTGCTGTACCACAGTACCCGGAGCACACCTCGGCAGTGCCTTCACGGTATGATGGCTCCTGTAGTGATTGGGATTTGTGTGACATGCGTCTCGTCTACAGGGGCTGCCGTTGCATCCTTCCTCCGTCACCTCGGCACACTTGTGATTTTTTTTCTGTTGTTTTTAGGCTTGCTCCACAACCCCCATACACAAGACAGACCCCTACAGTGTAACTTGTGAAGGCGACCCCGGGATCTGAAGTATGACTACTGTGCAATCGCATGGGACAAGTGTGCCTCGTACACGCATCTCCCCCAGCTGGACTTGTGGGGCCTCGGGGACTTTTAACGTCAATGTGTGGGAGGGTTTACATTAATATATGCAATAAGTGGGGGTCTCCACAGAACCTTGTTTTTTGTTTTCTACATGGGGGGGCTCCTGTCTTTGAAGCTGGTTTTCTTGTGTTAGTGGGCGGATGTCCACCAGACCCCTCTCCCTTTAATGTGGAGGGACGAGGGCCAGTCCTGTAAGTCTGTATGAGTGGTGTGCAGGGGGCGCTCTTGTGTCTGGTGGGGACGTCCGCATTGGGAAGCACGCTCAGACTTTGGCCGCAGGGGGGTGAGATTTTGATGGTTGCAGACTGTGCAGGTTTTGTATATGTGGATTGTATATAATATAAAGGATAAAGAGACGATCTGTGATGTCGTCATTGTACCCACTGTACCTACCACATCCGACACAGAATCAGATACAGCAGGTGGTATCACATGAGCTTAGATGCACTGCATCATCTGCACTCTGTAGTGGTACAGTAAGTGTAATCCCTTTTGTCAGTGTTGTTATGGTGGATGATGAGGTTTCCCCGATGTGATGCAGTACAGGACTGCGGCCTGGGCTGTAATCTCACAGTGCTATGATAGGGAGCTGCAGGTGTAGGCCTCGGCTATGTGGCTGCAAACAGAGTATCTGAGGCCAGTGCAGCTGCCTGATCAGTGTACATGTGACCTACGGTGTAACCCAGGCTCCTTCCAGCCCAGCTATCCGGACTGGCTCAGGGCTGTGAGCAGGGGACAATGTATAATCTCAACTCCCCAGTGCTTTCAGCCTGCAGACCTCTGCCACCGGATCCTGCAAGAAGAAAAGAGGTTGCAAGTGGTTCCTACTCGCTGAGAAGAGGTTGGTGAGCAGATCTTAAGGCTACTTTACACGCTGCGACATCGCTAGTGTTTGCTAGCGATGTCATGCGGGATAGCACCCGCCCCCGTCGTTCTTGCGATATGTGGTGATCGCTGCCGTAGCGAATATTATCGCTACAGCAGCGTCACACGCACATACCTTGTCAGCGACGTCGCTGTGACCGCCGAACAATCCCTCCCACGTGGGAGGTGCTTCGGCGTCATAGCGACGTCACTGCGGCGTCACCAAGCGGTCAGCCAATAAAAGCGGAGAGGCGGCGATGAGCGGGACGTAACATCCCGTCCACCTCCTTCCTTCTGCATTGCCGGTGGACGCAGGTAAGGAGATGTTCGTCGCTCCCGCGGTGTCACACATAGCGATGTGTGCTGCCGCAGGAACGACGAACAACATCGTACCGGTGGCAGCAGCGATATTAAGGAAATGAACGACATATCAACGATCACCATTTTGGAACAATTCTCATTAGTGTTACACGTTGCGATGTCGCTACCAGCACCAGATGTGCGTCACTAACGACGTGACCCCGACGATATATCGGTAGCGATGTCGCAGCGTGTAAAGTACCCCTTACATTCTGAGAAGAGTGGATGAGGGGATCTTACACACGGAGAAGAGGGGGCGAGGGGATCTTACACACTGAGAAGAGGAGGCGAGCGGATCTTACACACTGAGAAGAGGGGGCAAGCGGGTCTTACACACTGAGAAGAGGAGGCGACTGGATCTTACACACTGAGAAGAGTGGATGAGCGGATCTTACACACTGAGAAGAGGGGGCGAGCGGATCTTACACACTGAGAAGAGGGGGCGAGCAGATCTTACACACTGAGAAGAGGAGGCGAGCGGATCTTACACACTGAGAAGAGTGGATGAGGGGATCTTACACACTGAGAAGAGGGGGCGAGCGGGTCTTACACACTGAGAAGAGGGGGGCGAGCGGATCTTACACACCGAGAAGAGTGGATGAGCGGATCTTACACACTGAGAAGAGGGGGCGAGCGGATGTTACACACTGAGAAGAGGGGGCGAGCGGGTCTTATACACTGAGAAGAGGGGGCGAGCGGATGTTACACACTGAGAAGAGGGGGCGAGCGGGTCTTACACACTGAGAAGAGGGGGCGAGCGCATCTTACACACTGAGAAGAGGGGGCGAGCGGATCTTACACACTGAGAAGAGGGGGCGAGCAGATCTTACACACTGAGAAGAGGAGGCGAGCGGATCTTACACACTGAGAAGAGTGGATGAGGGGATCTTACACACTGAGAAGAGGAGGCGAGCGGGTCTTACACACTGAGAAGAGTGGATGAGCGGATCTTACACACTGAGAAGAGGGGGCGAGCGGATGTTACACACTGAGAAGAGGGGGCGAGCGGGTCTTATACACTGAGAAGAGGGGGCGAGCGGATGTTACACACTGAGAAGAGGGGGGCGAGCGCATCTTACACACTGAGAAGAGGGGGCGAGCGGATCTTACACACTGAGAAGAGGGGGCGAGCAGATCTTACACACTGAGAAGAGGAGGCGAGCGGATCTTACACACTGAGAAGAGTGGATGAGGGGATCTTACACACTGAGAAGAGGAGGCGAGCGGATCTTACACACTGAGAAGAGTGGATGAGGGGATCTTACACACTGAGAAGAGGGGGCGAGCGGGTCTTACACACTGAGAAGAGGGGGCGAGCGGATCTTGCACACTGAGAAGAGTGGATGAGGGGATCTTACACACTGAGAAGAGGGGGCGAGCGGGTCTTACACACTGAGAAGAGTGGATGAGCAGATCTTACACACTGAGAAGAGGGGGCGAGCGGATCTTACACACTGAGAAGAGGGGGCAAGCGGGTCTTACACACTGAGAAGAGGAGGCGACTGGATCTTACACACTGAGAAGAGTGGATGAGCGGATCTTACACACTGAGAAGAGGGGGCGAGCGGATCTTACACACTGAGAAGAGGGGGCGAGCAGATCTTACACACTGAGAAGAGGAGGCGAGCGGATCTTACACACTGAGAAGAGTGGATGAGGGGATCTTACACACTGAGAAGAGGGGGCGAGCGGGTCTTACACACTGAGAAGAGGGGGGCGAGCGGATCTTACACACCGAGAAGAGTGGATGAGCGGATCTTACACACTGAGAAGAGGGGGCGAGCGGATGTTACACACTGAGAAGAGGGGGCGAGCGGGTCTTATACACTGAGAAGAGGGGGCGAGCGGATGTTACACACTGAGAAGAGGGGGCGAGCGGGTCTTACACACTGAGAAGAGGGGGCGAGCGCATCTTACACACTGAGAAGAGGGGGCGAGCAGATCTTACACACTGAGAAGAGGAGGCGAGCGGATCTTACACACTGAGAAGAGTGGATGAGGGGATCTTACACACTGAGAAGAGGGGGCGAGCGGGTCTTACACACTGAGAAGAGTGGATGAGCGGATCTTACACACTGAGAAGAGGGGGCGAGCGGATGTTACACACTGAGAAGAGGGGGCGAGCGGGTCTTATACACTGAGAAGAGGGGGCGAGCGGATGTTACACACTGAGAAGAGGGGGCGAGCGGATCTTACACACTGAGAAGAGGGGGCGAGCAGATCTTACACACTGAGAAGAGGAGGCGAGCGGATCTTACACACTGAGAAGAGTGGATGAGGGGATCTTACACACTGAGAAGAGGAGGCGAGCGGATCTTACACACTGAGAAGAGTGGATGAGGGGATCTTACACACTGAGAAGAGGGGGCGAGCGGGTCTTACACACTGAGAAGAGGGGGCGAGCGGATCTTGCACACTGAGAAGAGTGGATGAGGGGATCTTACACACTGAGAAGAGGGGGCGAGCGGGTCTTACACACTGAGAAGAGTGGATGAGCAGATCTTACACACTGAGAAGAGGGGGCGAGCGGATCTTACACACTGAGAAGAGGGGGCGAGCAGATCTTACACACTGAGAAGAGGGGGCGAGCGGGTCTTACACACTGAGAAGAGGGGGGGCGAGCGGATCTTACACACCGAGAAGAGTGGATGAGCGGATCTTACACACTGAGAAGAGGGGGCGAGCGGATGTTACACACTGAGAAGAGTGGATGAGGGGATCTTACACACTGAGAAGAGGGGGCGAGCGGGTCTTACACACTGAGAAGAGGGGGCGAGCGCATCTTACACACTGAGAAGAGGGGGCGAGCGGATCTTACACACTGAGAAGAGGGGGCGAGCGGGTCTTACACACTGAGAAGAGGAGGCGAGCGGATCTTACACACTGAGAAGAGTGGATGAGGGGATCTTACACACTGAGAAGAGGGGGCGAGCGGGTCTTACACACTGAGAAGAGGGGGCGAGCGGATCTTACACACTGAGAAGAGGGAGCGAGCGGATCTTACACACTGAGAAGAGTGGATGAGCGGATCTTACACACTGAGAAGAGGGGGCGAGCGGATCTTACACACTGAGAAGAGGGGGCGAGCAGATCTTACACACTGAGAAGAGGGGATGAGGGGATCTTACACACGGAGAAGAGGGGGCGAGCGGGTCTTACACACTGAGAAGAGGGGGGCGAGCGGATGTTACACACTGAGAAGAGGGGATGAGGGGATCTTACACACGGAGAAGAGGGGGCGAGCGGGTCTTACACACTGAGAAGAGGGGGCGAGCAGATCTTACACACTGAGAAGAGGGGGCGAGCGGGTCTTACACACTGAGAAGAGGGGGCGAGCACATCTTACACACTGAGAAGAGGGGGCGATTGGATCTTACACACTGAGAAGAGGGGGCGAGCAGATCTTACACACTGAGAAGAGTGGATGAGGGGATCTTACACACTGAGAAGAGGGGCCGAGCGGATCTTACACACTGAGAAGAGTGGATGAGCGGATCTTGCACACTGAGAAGAGAGGGCGAGCGGATCTTACACACTGAGCAGAGTGGATGAGGGGATCTTACACACTGAGAAGAGGGGGCGAGCGGGTCTTGCACACTGAGAAGAGAGGGCGAGTGGATCTTACACACTGAGAAGAGGGGTGAGCGGATCTCACACACTGAGAAGAGGGGGCGAGCGGATCTTACACACTGAGAAGAGGGGGCGAGCAGATCTTACACACTGAGAAGAGGGGGCGAGCGGGTCTTGCACACTGAGAAGAGAGGGCGAGCGGATCTTACACACTGAGAAGAGGGGGCGAGCGGGTCTTACACACTGAGAAGAGGGGGCGAGCGGGTCTTACACACTGAGAAGAGGGGGCGAGCGGGTCTTACACACTGAGAAGAGGGGGCGAGCGGATCTCACACACTGAGAAGAGGGGGCGAGCGGATCTTACACACTGAGAAGAGGGGGCGAGCGGGTCTTGCACACTGAGAAGAGAGGGCGAGCGGGTCTTACACACTGAGAAGAGGGGGCGAGCGGGTCTTACACACTGAGAAGAGGGGGCGAGCGGGTCTTACACACTGAGAAGAGGGGGCGAGCGGGTCTTACACACTGAGAAGAGGGGGCGAGCGGGTCTTACACACTGAGAAGAGGGGGCGAGCGGGTCTTACACACTGAGAAGAGGGGGCGAGCGGATCTTACACACTGAGAAGAAGGGGCGAGCGGGTCTTACACACTGAGAAGAGGGGGCGAGCGGGTCTTACACACTGAGAAGAGGGGTGAGCGGGTCTTACACACTGAGAAGAGGGGGCGAGCGGAGCTTACACACTGAGAAGAGGGGGCGAGCGGGTCTTACACACTGAGAAGAGGAGGCGAGCGGAGCTTACACACTGAGAAGAGGGGGCGAGCGGGTCTTACACACTGAGAAGAGGGGGCGAGCGGGTCTTACACACTGAGAAGAGGGGGCGAGCGGGTCTTACACACTGAGAAGAGTGGATGAGGGGATCTTACACACTGAGAAGAGGGGGCGAGCGGGTCTTACACACTGAGAAGAGGGGGCGAGCGGAGCTTACACACTGAGAAGAGGGGGCGAGCGGAGCTTACACACTGAGAAGAGGGGGCGAGCGGATCTTACACACTGAGAAGAGGGGGCGAGCGGAGCTTACACACTGAGAAGAGGGGGCGAGCGGGTCTTACACACTGAGAAGAGGGGGCGAGCGGGTCTTACACACTGAGAAGAGGGGGCGAGCGGGTCTTACACACTGAGAAGAGTGGATGAGGGGATCTTACACACTGAGAAGAGGGGGCGAGCGGGTCTTACACACTGAGAAGAGGGGGCGAGCGGAGCTTACACACTGAGAAGAGGGGGCGAGCGGAGCTTACACACTGAGAAAAGGGGTGAGCGTATGCTGATGTAAGGCAGTGACTGTTGTTATATACCAGGGTTGATCTGTGTCCAGAAATATACTGAAACCCGCTGGAGTGCATTGTAGTCACAGCTGTAACTGTGAGTGCAGTTCAATAACAGTGAGCGTGGACTGGGTCAAGCTATTGAGCCATGTCACATTAAGAACCTTATGTGGAGACCTGAGTGTCAGTGGGTGCTCTCGTCCAGTGGCTGTCTTCAGAAAGACCGTAGGGACCAGGGCTCATCCCACTGAATGCCTGCACTCCTTCCCCGTGGGCAGAACACTACTCAGAGAGCACAGGGTGAGGGAACCACTTATTAGTAAGACGTTATTGGTTCACAAACGTGGTAAATATATTGTACATTCCCAGCAAGAACACAAGATGGTACAAGTATTACAATATATTTTTCTATATGCTTTTTCTATAATGAAGTTTTGTTGTTTTTTTTTTTCTATATGAGTAACGAGACTGTAAGCTTGTGTACATCAAGCTCAGCAGCTAATATCGTGAAACACAGGAACAGAGTGAAAATATTGATAATAATGGCTGGCTGTATCTGGAACGTGATAAGGACTTTGTTAGCTATGGCTGAAGAGGAAATCAAATTCCAAAAAAATGGATAAACGTCACAGGCTTTTTTGCATATAATTTTAATTTAGCCAATGGCATACTTAGGAATTTTACTAAAAGATTAACCCACTATGGCTCTATAAACGTTTTGTAAAAATAAAGCATGTCACATGTGCACCTTCTCTTACTGAGAGGAGGTTTTTTTTTTAACTTCGTTTTATTAACAATTTCAAACATGGTACAACTGACATTTGCCATATAAAGATAGCTCAGTACATAGTAATATTTAAATATAACAATAAACAGTGATATAAAGTCCATAATATCTTTAGCACTTAAGATAGAACAATGTTATTATCCATACTTCTTATCATTTGCATATATATCTAATTTTATATTGAGCATAAGAACAGCTGTAACTATCAGCATGACCATATTTTGAAAACAAGATAGAAAGAGGAATAGAAATAGGAAGAAAGAAAGAAAGAACAACAACAGCCACATTGCATTATTATACCTCAATATACCATTGGACAGTGTTTCATATCCCAACATCTAACGGGAACCACCATTATCCGCATAATCTCCCTCAAACCTCCGCAAGTGTGTCTGGAGAAGAATTCCACAAACCCCAGATTTTGTTACATTTTCCCGGGCACCCCCTATTATAATATACCACCCGCTCATAGACTATGGTTGCATTGACTAGTTTAACCCAGGACCGCACAGTTGGATTCGAATCTCCCATCCACCTCAGAGCTATTAATTTCCTAGCCAGAAACAATGCCTCTCTGAGGAATATTGTAATGTAATGATCCCAGGACTCTTCCTCCACCCCCCAAACAGGCATATCAAAGGATCACACAAAACAGGAATCCACACAATCGATGTCCGCAGAGATGTCCCTCCCCGCCAGTACGAAGCTATATTGGGACAGCTCCAGATCATATGTATGAAATTTGCCCCTGAGAGATGACGCCTCGGGCACTCCGATGTACGAGAACGGCCCATACTAAATAATCGAGTTGGAGTAAGGTATGCCTGGTGGACAATGTAGCATTGAATCAACTTATTATTAACCGAAGGGGATACCGCAGTCGGAGATTCCAATATCTCTTCCCATTCCTCTCCCTGTAGAGAGGGAATTAGAGATTTCCATCTATCCTGGGCTGGCAAGGGGTCCGACTCCACCCCCACCGACAACAGGTAAGTATATATAGCCGAGATGAGGCCTCGAGGTCCTTGTGATTTTAGAATACCTATCATAGGAAGTGATGATATCAATTTCCTCACTCCAATTTTCTGTATGTGGGATTGAATCGCTGTGCGAATCTGCAGGTATCTAAAAAACTGTGATCTTGGAACATTATATTCAATCTGGACTTGTTCAAAGGACTTGAAGGTTGTGGTTCCCGGGACAAAAAGATCACCTAATGCACTGACGCTGTGAGTGGCCCAGAATTGCGCCGAGGGGTGATCTCTCAGAGTATGGAAGTGGCTATTCCCCCATAATGGGAGTTCCGCCACCACCCCTTCGAAGTGTACCACCCTCTTGGCTTGTCACCAGACTAATCTTGCCAACCTGAGGAGGGGTAATTGCCGTGGTGTTCTCAGTCCATCTGATTCCAGAAAACCCACTAAACAATCAGTCCCAGCCGCGTGTGCCAAGTGACTCTCAGAGTTTGGCAGCTGACATCCAAGCATCCAAGTCTCTAGTGCCCTAAGCTGTCCCGCGAGGTAGTAGAGGAAGAACTCCGGTAAAGCCATCCCTCCCAGTCTTCTGGATCTCTGTAAAATGGATAACCGAAGTTTGGGTCTGGATTTCCCCCATATGAAAGAGGTAGTAAGCGAGTTCAACATTGAGAAGAAGGATTTGGGTACTGATACTGCACTATGTTGTAGTGTATAGCGAAGCTTTGGAAGTAATATCATTTTGATTAAGTTTATTCTGCCAACCACTGACAGGGGTAGCTTGCTCCACAAGTTATATTTAAGTTTAACGTTCTCCAGAAGTGGTGTTATACTCGTCTGCAGGTCGAGTGTATGGTCTTTCTGTATGTGTATTCCCAGGTATTTAAAGCTAGTTACCACTTGCAAAGGTGACTTGAAATTCCAGACCCATGCATTAATGGCATCAAAGCCGACTTATCCCAGTTGATGCGTAGCCCCGAAAACTCCCCAAATGTATCTATAGTGTCTATAACCACCGGTAGAGTTTCTTGCACTTGATCTAAGAAGACAACCATGTCATCCGCATACAATCCTATTTGATCTGTTCGGTCGGCTATAGTGATTCCAGTGATCTGTGGATGAGAGCGGATTCTAATTGCCAAAGCTTCAATAACTAGTGCAAACAATGCTGGAGACAGAGGGCATCCCTGTCTTGTACCCCGATTCAATGAGAAGGGTGTAGACATAGCTGCATTGACTAGTATCCTGGCTGTCGGGACCTATACAACATATGAATCCAATTACTGAATTTAGGCCCATAAGCGAATCTCTGGAGGCAGGCAAATAAAAATAGCCATTCTACCGAGTCAAATGCCTTGGCCGCGTCCAGCGAGGCCAAGGCCCACTCGTTCTCCTGGACCAGTGTGCTATATTGCACTATGGACTGGACCCGTCTTATATTCATAGAATTGTTTTTCCCAGGCATAAATCCGGTTTGATCTAGGTGAACTATACTCAATATGACTGAATTAAGCCTGGACGCCAGTATTTTGGTAAAGATCTTGTAATCCACGTTAACTAGGGATATAGGACGGTATAAACCGCAGTCTAGTGGGTCTTTACCCTCCTTCCTCAGCACAGCTATATGTGCTTCGTACAAGGAAGCAGGTAGAGAGTCGCCGGCTGAAAAATGTGAGAAAACCTCTAAAAGAATCGGGGCCAATACGTCACAATATTTACTATAGAATTCTATGGGAAGGCCATCTGGACCCGGAGATTTCCCCCTAGCCATATCCGAGATGGCAATAATCACTTCATCCAGTGTGATGTCCGCCTCCAGAGACTCCCGTTGTGATTCACTCAAAGTGGGAAACTCCAAATCCGACAAATATGTCACGCAACTTTGAACTCCATGAGGATTTCTAGAAGTGTATAGGGTTTTATAGTATTCACAAAAGCACTCTAAAATATCTTCAGGGGATGTAGCTATTGAGCCATCCATCCTCCGTATACCCAATATTGTATTTGAAGTGTTGTGTTGCCTAACCATATATGCCAATAATTTACTGGATTGATTTCCAAGCTCAAAATATGATTGTTGGGTAAAGAACAATTTGCGTTTGGACTTGGTCTCAGAGTGCTGCATATATAACCTATATGATTGCATCCAGGCCGCCCTATTTCCATCGGTTGGGGCCGATATATATATTGCCTCTAAGTCCCTAAGTCTCCCCTCTACTATATCATCCTCAGCTTTAGTCACTCTTTTAAGATATGTTATGGTTGAAGACAAACACCCTCTAAGGTAGGCTTTAAGAGTGTCCCACACCAAGTTAATATTCCAGGGTTTAGGGTGGGCTTACAGGAAATCCTCTATTTGGGTCAGAGTTCTATCACTTTAATCTATTAGTTTCAGCCAAAAGGGGTTTAGCCTCCAAAAGGGTTTACCAACACCTTGGTTAGTCTTCATAGTAAGAATCACTGGGCTGTGATCTGATATGCCCCTGACCCCGTGTACCACGTCATCCACCCAGGTTGCGATATTGCTTGACCCAAAAATATAATCTAGTCGGGACAGCGTGCGTCTAGTAGAAGAATGACATGTATATTCTCGGGTGTTAGGATGCCGGAGTCGCCAAAGGTCAATCCACCCACCTCCCTCCACGCATTGCTGCAAATCAGTCAAGTGTGTGGCCGAATGTTGTCCCCCTCCATCCATCCGAAACCTGTCCTGCTCCTCATTCATCACAAGATTAAAATCCCCCATACATAACACATACGCATCTGGATAATTGAGGGCAAAGTTCATTGCTTGTTTAAGAATAAAGATGCGAGCTGGCGGGGGATTGTAAATACATAACAGCACATAATCTCTAGAGTTTATAGACGCATATATAAACACAAATCGCCCCTCCGGGTCACGCCTCACCACCTTCACTTCCCAACGGATATGTCTATGGACCAATAGAGAGACACCCCTGGAGTAGCTGGTGTGGAACGCATGTGCCGACCATTGTACCCACGGTTTGTTTACTGGTCTGGCTGTGTCCCGTGTGAAGTGAGTCTCTACCAGTACCACCAGTTGGGCCTTGACTTGCTTAAATTGGGAGAATACCTTAATACGTTTTTTGGGCGATTTTAAGGCCTCTGACATTCCAGGTCATAAATATTAGCTCTGACCCCATATCACATAGATCTTTTTATAGAACCAGGATCCCAGGTATAAGACGCTTTCTGCCCTGCAATTAAGTGTGGTTAACCCTCCAACAGTAATAAGCCTGTCCCTGCAAAGAAATAAAGTTAATGCAATTGCAGCTGTAAACATAAAGAACCAATATCGAACTTCAGGACCTTTCCAATAAGTCCTGTAAGACATTTCAAACATCAATGGGGATACCACCACTGAATACAGTGTCCTGGTATAGGTGGTATAAGGGTACACAAGATAGGGCTCCCATTTCAGAAGAACTAATTCCTGGCCAATTCCTCCATCACTCGAGGCACGGGGAAGTCCCATCTGTCTCCAAAGGGGGCTTCAAGCAACCATGGAAGAAGAGGGTCGCCAGGGGGCACAGAAAATGTCACCTAGGAAAGTAATCTCATGGCTTCTGCCCCTTAGGTGTCGGGTGTACCTGTAGCCAGTCCTCAGCCTCAGCAGGTGTAGTAAAAAATAGAGACGACCCTTCGTGCACTATGCGGAGCCGGGCAGGGTACAGCATAGAGTAGATGATGTTCCGCTCCCTTAATTTCTTCTTCACCTCCATGAAGTGGGCCCTCTGTTTCTGGAGGTCCACCGAAAAGTCCGGAAAGATCGAGAGCGCAGCATTATTGAACTTGAGTGGTCTCTTCTGTCGGGCCAGACGGAGTACTGTGTCTCTATCTCTGTAGTTGAGCATCCTTGCTAAAAAGGGACGTGGTGGCGCACCTGGAATAGCAGGCCTCGTTGGAACTCTGTGCGCCCTCTCCACCGCAAATGTCGAGGAGAACTCCTCTCCGAGATTACATTTCAGCAACTCTTCCAGGAATTGTTTCGGATGCTGACCTTCCTAGCGCTCTGGCACTCCTATGATTCGTATATTGTTTCGACGCATGCGGTTCTCCAGATCGTCTGCTTTCTGGCGCCATGCATTTGCCGATCCGGCCATTGTGGTCATTTTTGTTTTGAGTGTTACAGTTTGATCCTCCAGTTCAGACACTCGCGTCTCGACTTCCGCTGTTCGGGCCCTCAGGGATTGCATGTCCTGACGCAGGAGGCCCACCTCTGAATGTACCTGCTCAATCTTCCCTGTGAGGGAGCTGTTGCTTGTAGAAATTGCTTGTAGAAGCTGTTCATACACCTGCCTCAGGGTTAAATCATCTTGATCCCCTGAGCCGTCATCCAATAGTGCCTGACCTTTTGGGGTGGCAGTTCTCTTGGCTTTAGGGGCATCTGCCAGACCACCCCTTGCGAACTCCTTAAGTTTGTCTATAGCTCCACTTTGTTTAGGAGGACTCATATTGATACACTGGGGATTTGCTGATTCTGCACCCCTCTCTTATCGTGCCCCCGTGCATCTGAATCTGTGCCTTTTATAATGTATATTTAGTAATATGTCTGTCTCCACTTCCTCACCACGTCCAGAGAGCCAGAAAACAGCCACTTATAGGCTAGGTTCACACACTGCTTTTTTTTTGACGCTGCGTTTTTGTGCGTTTTTTGCGGCAAAAACTGCACAAAAACGCACCCGCGGCAAAAAAACGCGGCAAAAAACGCACGCGTTTTGCCGCGATTTGGTGCGTTTTTTTGCTGCGTTTTGCTGCGTTTTTGCTCACTGCGTCTTTATGCGTTTTTTATCAGTGAACAAAAAAAAAGTCATTTTCTTCTTCAATGTGTTCTTCATTCTCCACTAGTGTATGCAGAAGAGCAGACAGCTGCAGAACTACAAGGCTCAGCATACTCCATCCAATAGTGTATGCAGGAGAGCAGACAGCAGCTGCAGAACTACAAGGCTCAGCATGCTCCATCCAGGACTGTATGCTTGAGGGAGAGTCAGGGGGAGCAGACCTACAAGGCTCAGCATCCTCCATCCAATAGTGTATGCAGGAGAGCAGACAGCAGCTGTCGAACTACAAGGCTCAGCATCCTCCTTCCAGGACTGTATGCAGGATTTCTTTGCCCCCCCAAACAAAAAAAATTACGTGGGCTTCGCCATATTTTTGTATGCTAGCCGGGTACAGCAGGCAGGTACGGGCTGCCCCCAACCCCCAGCTGCCTATTTGTACCCGGCTGGGAACCAAAAATATAGGGAAGCCCTTTTTTTTTAAATTATTTCATGAATTTCATGAAATAATTTTAAAAAAAAAATGACGTGAGCTTCGCCCAATTTTTGAGTCCAGCCGGGTACAACTAGGCAGCTGGGGATTGGAATCCACAGTGCAGGGTGCCCATGCTTTCTGGGCACCCCCGCTGTGAATTGCAGTCCCGCAGTCACCCCAGAAAATGGCGCTTTCATAGAAGCGCCATCTTCTGGCGCTGTATCCAACTCTTCCAGCTGCCCTGATGCCGGGTGGCTCGCTGGGTAATAATGGGGTTAGGGCTAGCTGTATAGCTGGCCCTAAGCCCGAAATTCATGGTGTCACGCCAATATTAGACATGGCCACCATGAATTTCTAGTAAAGATAAAAAAAAAACACAACACACAGAAAAATATTTTTATTAGAAATAAAACACAACACAATTAGTGACTCCATCTTTATTGAAATAAAGAACCCCCCCTCCGCAGTAATCCTGGGTCAGGGTCCCGCGCCGTCCAATCCGGATCCAATATCATCTGATCGGTTTGCTGGAAGGCAAAGCGATCAGATGACGTGTCAGGATCAAGTGCCTAAATCCCATCACACATCAGCTGATTGTATAATCGGCTTTTATACAATCAGCTGATGCATCGGTGCTAAAAAAAATAAATAAATAATACTCACTTATGTGCTGATTACCGGCAGCTCCTGCAGCGATGGGGCGGGAGTCTGATCCCGTCCGATCGCTGCAGCAGCTGCCGGTAATCAGGGATGAAGTCTCCTGACGCATCCGCTGATACCGGCCGGGCGCCCGCGTCACCGCGATACTTACGATCAGCTGATGCGTCAGGTGACTGCATCAGGTGATCCATCGCCAGGTCCTGCATCCATCGGAGGTTTCCCGGCCGTCTGCACACAGCCGGAGCGGGGGTGGCGATACCGTGAGAGGAGCTGGGAGCGGGCATGGCACCGGGAGTCTGCAGACAGGTGAGTATAACTTTTTTTTTTTTTTTTTCTACTGTTAACTTTTGTTTTTGCAGCCGCTTCCACCTCCTGCCCGAACATGGCGCCGCACGGCAGCAGACATGCACAGGACGGGAGGTGGACGCGGCGGTGACGGTACCGGGAGAATTCACGCTTCTGTATATACTGACAGAAGGAATCCTCTTCCTGTACACGTCACTTTACTACCCACCTCCTGCGTTTATAGCTGCGTTTTTGGTCTTAGAAACGCACCAAAACGCAGCTATTTGCGTTTCTCATTGCGTCTTTCAACATCCCATTGAACTCAATGGATGAAAAGCGCAGTGAAAAACGCGGGAATAATTGACATGCTGCGCTTTTGTGGCACCACAAAAACGCAGCTGAAAAAAAACAGATGTGTGCGGACAGCAAAAATGAAAACTCATAGACTTTGCTGGGGAAGCAAAGTCCTGCAGTTTTGAGGCCAAAAACGCACCCGAAAAACGCGCAAAAATGCCGCGAAAAACGCACTGTGCGCACATAGCCATATGGTGGATAATAAGAATGAAGGGAGTCCCAGGGCAGCACAGCACTCTGTGTATTTAGCAGGATGATGCAGGCCTGCGCAGCGTGGGGACACAAATATGTGTCACTTATTTGTTTTCATGTGTCAGCAAAAATCTGCAGGGCCTGTTTTTCAAGGCACACACTCCAGACCCTCCAGCACTCTATGGGTTAAAGTCTTCCACACTGCAGCCGGCCCCCTAATGTGCTGCACACTGACTGCCAGTTACACAGCTAAGGGAGAATTAACTTCCCTGTGCTCACCCTCCTGGGTCTTCACCTCTGGCCATAAATCTGTCACTCCTCACTGCTCTCCGGAGTCATGCTCAGCTGCTCACTGTGGAAATGCATGCTGTAGGGAAGATGGCTGATGCTCCACACTCTCCAGCCTCAGGAGGTCCAGCAACGCCGTGCAAGAGTCAGGGAATAGCTCCAGTTGGAATCGGCAGCCTCCAGATGGTGTCTCCTGTCACAGCAGCAGGTCAGTGAGTAAATAGGTCAGGTAACCGGGTGTAAATTGCCAGGATAAGATCAGGATTATAGGAGCTCTCTTCCCATCCGTCCTCTCTGGATGGCTACATCGCCCCGCCTTACTGACAGGAGTTTGTACTAGATATTCTCTGTGTGGTCTGAATTCCTTGCTGGCATTCAGTGACCTACAATTCTTTTACAATTGCGCAAGGTACTCTTTACCGAGCTTGGTATGGAGTATCTAGACACAGTATGGGGAGAGGATGGAGAGGGGGCAGTATCTATAGACACAGTATGGGGGAGAGAGGGATGTATCTGTGGACACAGTGTGGTGGGAAGAGAGGATGGGGAGAGGGAAGTATCTTTGGACACCGTATGGTGTGAGAGAGGGTGAGGGGTGATGGGAAGAAAGGTTGAGGGGTGATGTATATAGCCCTAGTATAGGGAGTGAGGGTGATGTATACGGACATAGTATAGGGAGTGAGGGGTTATCTATACAGACATAGTGTGTGGAGCGATTGGGAGAATGTATACGGACATGGTATGGGGAGCAAACTGGGAAAGAAATTTTGAGGACACTATAAAGCAGGGGTGGGGAACCTGCGGCCCGCGATGACTTTTTATGAGGCCCCTGGGCACATTCCTGGGGATCGCAGTACTCCGGCGGCAGCCGCGGTCTTGTTGGCTGCCGGCCCTTTAAATCACAATGAGAACCATTAGGTTCTCCGTATGCTGGCTTGTGCCAGCATACTGAGAACGTACTTTGAGGGCAGAATAGAGACGAGAGAGATGCCCTGCGCTCCAGTCCAACAAAAGAAGAGGAGCAGTACGTTCACCGGCCTCCCTGCTGTACATGTGTCCCGGCGCTGTGTGAGTTGTGCTGCATCCTGACGCTGTGGGACTCGTGCTGTGTCCTGGTGCTGGGTGAGTCATGCTGCTTCTTGGTGCTGAGTGAGTCATGCTGCTTCTTGGTGCTGAGTGAGTCATGCTGCGTCCCGGTGCTGCGGGACTCGTGCTGCGTCCCAGCGCTGTGGAACTCGTGCTGCCTCCTGGCGCTGTGTGACGTGTCACCCCCTCCCCCATTGCTGTGTGTCACCCCTCCCCCAGTGCTGTGTGTCACCCCTCCCCCAGTGCTGTGTGTCACCCCTCCCCCAGTGCTGTGTGTCACCCCTCCCCCAGTGCTGTGTGTCACCCCTCCCCCAGTGCTGTGTGTCACCCCTCCCCCAGTGCTGTGTGTCACCCCCTCCCCTAGTGCTGTGTGTCACCCCCTCCCCTAGTGCTGTGTGTCACCCCCTCCCCTAGTGCTGTGTGTCACCCCCTCCCCTAGTGCTGTGTGTCACCCCCTCCCCTAGTGCTGTGTGTCACCCCCTCCCCTAGTGCTGTGTGTCACCCCCTCCCCCAGTGCTGTCACCCCTTCCCTTAGTGCTGTGTTTCACCCCTTCCATTAGTGCTGTGTGTCACCCCTTCCCTAGTGCTGTGTACCACCATCCCAGTGATGTCCATGCTCCCTCAGTCTTGTCCATGTCCCCTAGTCCCATTTGTGCCCCTCTGGTGCTGTCCGTGCCGTGCTGCCAATGCTGTCCATGCCCGCCAGTACTGTCCGTGCCCCCCCCAGCAATGTTTGAGCCCCAGCCCCTCCTGTGATGTATATGCCCCCAGCGTCTCATGAAATTTATGCGCCCCAGCATCTCCTGTGATGTATATGCCCCAGCCCCAACAATGATGTACATATGTTCCCAGCCCCTCCTGTGAAGTATATATGCCCCCAGCATCTCCTTTGATGTATATATGCCTCCAGCATCTTCTGTAATTTATAGGCCCCAGTGTTTTCTGTGATGTATATGTCCCCAGCCCCTTCTGTGATGTATGTGCCTTCAGCGTCTCCTATGTAATGTATATGATTTACCAATCTGTTGACTGCGCTCCAGACTGACACAAATCTGGAAAAGCAGTTGTGATAACCAACATGATCAATATCATCGAACATCACAGCCGCACCAAAGAGAAGCAGCTCCAGCCACCACAGTAGGGGTCTGGGGTTAGTTAATTGTTTGACCAAATATATTAGGGTGATTTTTAAGCTGATAATTTTTTGAGGCCCCTGAAGGTTGGTAGAAATTTCCAAATGGCCCCCGGCAGAAAATAGGTTTCCCACCCCTGCAATAAAGAGTGACATGGTATGAGGAGGAAGTGGGCAGGATGGTGAGTGTGGGGGGAAAGTATATAGACACACAGGAGGTAGTGAAGAGACAGGGATGAGAAAAATGTGAGGGGGCAGAGAATAGAGACTGGATAGTGGAGGGGGGTGGTATGGAGAGGGGGCAGAATGGGAGGACAGTGTGAGGCCATAGCGAGGAGAGGGTGGGATGAGATGGCACGGTATAAAGACTGGGCAGTATAGGGTGATACAGTGTGAGAGGACAGTGTGAAGAGTAGGCTCAGTATGGAAAGGAGAGGGCAGTGTGTAGGGCATGTACCATAAGAGGGACAGTGTGTGGGTCATATTTTGTGCAGTGAACACGGAGGCAATATTTATTCTGGACACAGCGTAGGGCAGATATTTTAAATAGGAGTATTATCATTCTGCTATTTTTAGGGGCATCGTGTTGGGATGTGCTGCATAAGAATGGAGAAGATGGAAATCTGTAGAGACGAGCTATGAATGTGAAAAGTCATCATGGCGTCTGGACAAGATAAAGAATAGAAAGAAACAACTCAAAGACAACATCATCTATAAGGTACCTGAGTGTAAATGTTTGTGTGATACTGACTATGTCCCATCATTAAGCCTCGGTCCCACTTGTGCATTGCTTCTGATGTGAGCGAAATGGGACCCCCACTGATCAGCTGATTATGGTGCAGGTGGCCGGAAATTGTTATTTCTGAATCTGCTCCATCCTCTGATCATGTCCGCGGCCAGGTACTGCACATCCACCTCATTGATTTTAATAGGAGGCTGCTGCCACTATCAGAAGACGGAGCAGATCCAGAACTGAGCACTTCCGGCCACCTGCCACCACCGGCACAGCATCTGGAACAGGTGATTGGCCAGGGTCCGGCACCTGGCACCCTCACCAATCAGATATGGGTGACCTACCCTAAGGAAAGGCCTTCAGTGTTAAAGTAGTGGACAAAGTCTTGTGTCATCTGACAAGTTAATGGTTACTATGTTTTTATTTATGTTGATAGGACCATTAAAGGGGTTCTCCAAGTTTGTGATGAGTCTGCAGTCCCTCTGTGTCACTCTGTGACTGCAGACTTCTGAATTTTCACAGTGCGCACACTGCATGCTGTCATGATTCTCTGGTGTCGGCGGTGAGTGTGTGAGGTTACGAAGCTGCAAGTATGTGATTTACATAGATGTGGTCACGTGCTGAACAGACATGCATGGCCTCGCTCAATGAAAATGAATTAACTGAGGCCGGACACATCAAATCAGAATGTGGCCAGAAAGTATACAACTCTCATACTTGTGCCCACATGATCGTCCACTCTCGTCACTGGCACCAGAAAATCCTAAAAGTGTGCAGAGCAAAACTGCAAAAATCCAGAAGCCTGAAGTCCCGAATAGAGTCACTGCAGACTTTCATCTCAAACCTGGACAACCCCTTGAATTATAAAATTAAGCCGTGTAGCCCAGTCCTAACAGTGTGTATTATACTCCCTGTCAGAATTCAGCTCTGCTTGCTGGTTCCAGCAGTCACCACATGGCCACTCCACTCATGTGATTTTCATACTTGCATCTGACAATTCGCTTTTCTTCCTATGTTTCTCATTGAACATTGAGAGAATTATTAAGAGCAGCTCGTCATCTCGTGACTGTAAGTGTGCAAATCACATATGAGTGGTCACATGACGACCACCCAAACTACCCAGGGGGGGACAAAACAATTCTTGCCCCGGGTGCCGAAAGCCTAGATACACCTCTGGGTAAGCCACTGCCCACGATCCGCTGCTCCGATCCCCTGCCGCCCTCCATCTGCGCCCCCCCTCCATCTGCCACTACTCTCCCCCATCAGCCGCTGCCCCCCTCTCCGATCTGCTGCCCGCTCTCTCCCATCCTCTTCATCTGCTGCCCCCTCTCCCGCCTCTCACCCTCCCCGATCTGTTGCCTCCTCCATCTGCTGTGATCCTGCTCCCTAGATCCATCCTGTAAGGTAGTTATCCCCAATCTCGCCTCCCCCCCCCATCCGCTCCTGAGAGAGGAGGGAGAGAGGGGATGGAGAAAGAGAGAGGAAAGAAGAGAGAAAGTAACATGAGGGAACAAGGAGGGGGAGAGAGAAAGAGAGGTGGGGAGAGAAAGAAAGTAAGGGAGGGAGAGGAAGGGGATATAGAGAAAGAGGAGTGGGGGGAAAGGGTGGAGGAGGGGGAGAGAAGGGCAGGTGTGACGGGGTATGCGGCAGATCAGTAAGGGACGCCAGGCCAAGGAACAATCCAAAGGGCTTTATTGGAACCACAAAGATAAAGCACCAAACATAAATATAGATCCTTTGGGCAGCTTTGCACGTTGCAACATCGCACATGCGATGTCGGTGGGGTCAAATCGAAAGTGACGCACTTCCGGCGTCACTTTCAAGATCGTAGTGTGTAAATACTAGATGATACGATTAACGAGCGTAAAAGCGTCGTTATCGTATCATCGTTGCAGGCTCTGACTTTTTCATAATTATGCTGCAGCGACAGGTACGATGTAGTTCCTCGCTCCTGCGGCTGCACACATCGCTGTGTATAACGCCGCAGGAGCGAGGAACTTCACCTTACCTGCCGCCGGTGGCTATGCGGAAGGAAGGAGGTGGGCGGGATGTTTACATCCTGCTCATCTCCGCCCCTCCGCCACTATTGGCAGCCTGCCGTGTGACGTCGCTATGACGCCGCACGACCCGCCCCCTTAGGAAGGAGGCGAGTCGCCGGCCAGAGCGACGGTCGCAGGGCAGGTGAGTGCATGTGAAGCTGGCGTAGCGATAATTTTCGCTACGCCAGCTATCACAAGATATCGTACCTGCGACGAGGGCGGGGACTATCACATGCGACATCGCAGCATCGGCTTGCGATGTCACAACATGCAAAGCCCGCCTTAAACTCTGCAAGGAGTCCACAACAAAACAAAAGATCCAGGGGCGTCTCCCGGTATTCCAACGCCAGGGAAAATATGGCAATGGTCCTTATGAGTTCCTTGAGTCCAACAGGGTGAACAACAAAACACAATCCCACGTGGCCACAGATCTCCAGTCTGTAATAGTCCATACGCAGGCTCTAGGATCCAGCCTCAGCTATAGATCCTAGTCCTTCTCCAGCCGAGATCCAACTAACTGAACTAACATGGGTCTCATTGTTCTTCTCTCCTGGGATCAGCCCCTAGGTGGGCAGAAGAGTCCAACTCCGCCTGGACACTTGATACATGAATGGACTTTAGAAGTTGTCACAAACCACCGGGGGGGGTCACTCAGAAATCCCCCGCGCTGGCTACCAGTACGTCACAATCGGGGGGTAACAAGTGGGGGTCACCCCTCCTTTATACCTCCCGACCGACAGACAGAGCACGTGACGCGCTCTCTAGCGCCCCTCTTATAGTCAGGCCAATTATGGAATTGCCCGACAATAAGCAAGGAGGCCGCTATACTACTTATGCCGATTATTGAAGGGTCCCCAGTGAGAGTAGGGTATATATTCCCCCGACCTCCGCGGGCGGAATATATAATATCTTCCCGAATCTCACTGGCCTCCCCACAATAATCCTTGGCACAACTCGCTGCCACCAACCGCTTCACGGTAACTATTAGCCGAACACACAGACGTGGGATTCAAGATCGAGATAACAGAACAGCCCAAGATTAATTATATAATTTAATCGCCTAAAGCACACTAGAAACTACAATATATACAATAGGGAATCTACAGAATATGCATATGTCAGAGTACAGTTACAATCAAAGCATGGGTTACAAACAGGTATGGAATTCAATCAGTTACCTTGTGCGTCTGGCCACAGGGGGGCGCTGTAGACCAGGTTTCCAGGAACTCCCTCTCCAGGTCTTTCCCAACCAGGCCCCCGAGCAGAAGAACGCTGGAAAATGGCCGAAGTAGGGTTATCAACCTGGGCAGATCCAGGTCCCCTCCTACCTTAGTGACCTCACAGGGAAGCACTGCCACTCCCCCTGCATGGATCAGAATTATCCAGCAAAGGGGATTTTGGCTATAACTTTGCCTGGGAGCGTCGTAGGCAGACGCCAATGCTCTCATTGTGACAGTTATGAATTTAGCTACAGAACGAGGGGACTCATGACCTGTCTGCCAGTTCCCCATTGGCTGATATCACGCCTGGGGCATTTCCCAATGTCCTGTTCCCATAAAAAGGGGGTGCCGGCATCGTCCACATGCGGAGACACCATTTTTATGGTTGCCATATTTATCGGAAATATGGCTTGCGAGATATGAACCATTTTTTACTGGAGTCGTTCTGTCTGGCTATTTCCATAGCCTTGCTAACTAGCTAGCAGCTCCTACTACAGGGTGACGGCAGGGAGTCATCCTGTGTCCATTGTCCTGAAGCCACCTAATTTCCATATCACAGGACATGGCCATGGATTTGTTGCTAAACCAGTTGTGTGAAGGGAAGGGGGTAGTGACACCAGGAGAGGGCTTCCTGACATGAATTGAATGTCATGATTTATCGTCATATCTCCGGATTTACCTCACACCTCCCCCCTTTTGAGGGCGCTAGGGGGCAGCACACTCCGGTGTTCCCCCGTGCGCCCGTCCGCGACCTCTCCTTGTCGGGACAGCCTGTCTGCGTTACCGTGGTCACGGCCCCTTTTGTGGCGAATGGTGAAGTTGTATTGCTGGAGCGCAAGGCTCCATCGCAACAATCGCCCATTCGTCCCAGAGACGGTGTGCAACCAGCTGAGGGGATTGTGGTCCGTCTCCACGATGAAGTGGCGCCCGTATAGATAGGGTTGCAGACGCTGCAGGGCCCACACTATGGCCAGGCACTCCTTCTCCATTGTAGAATAGGCCACTTCCCTTGGTAACAGCTTCCTGCTCAGGTACAAGACTGGGTGCTCTTGGCTCGCAGAGTCCACCTGGCTGAGCACCGCACCGAGGCCGAAGTCACTGGCGTCGGTCTGTACTACAAACGGCCGCGTGAAGTCGGCTGCCTGTAGCACGGGCGGGCTGGACAGGGCGTCCTTTAGGGCCCGGAAGGCTGTCTCGCAGTCCACTGTCCAATCGACTGCAGAGGGCAGCTTCTTCTTGGTGAGGTCCGTCAAGGGCTTTGCCAGGCTACTATAGCATGGAACAAACCTCCTATAGTACCCAGCGGTCCCCAAGAAGGACATCACCTGCTTCTTGGTCCTGGGGGTGGGCCAGGATGCGATGGCCTCCACTTTCTCAGGCTCGGGCTTCAGTGTTCTCCCACCTACCCGGTGACCGAGGTACTGGACCTCGCTCATGGCCAGCTGACACTTTCCCGGCTTGATGGTCAAACCTGCCCGGTGGATCCGCCTGAGCACCTGTGCTAGATGCTCTAGGTGGTCCTCCCAGGTGGGACTGAAGACGGCAATGTCATCCAGGTACGCGGCCGCGTACCCTTCAAGTCCCTTGAGCAGGGTGTTGACCATCCGCTGGAAAGTGGCAGGGGCATTCCTCATCCCGAATGGCATCACCGTGGACTCGTACAGTCCAAATGGGGTAATAAAGGCAGAGCGTTCCCTGGCCTTGCGAGTCAGGGGGATCTGCCAATATCCCCGGCTCAGATCCATGATGGTCAGGTACTGAGCCCCGGCCAACTGATCGAGCAGGTCATCGATGCGTGGCATTGGGTACGCATCGGCGACCGTGACCGCATTGAGCCCCCTGTAGTCCACGCAGAACCGAGTGGTTCGGTCCTTCTTAGGGACGAGGACTACAGGCGAGGCCCAAGCGCTGTTGGATGCCTGGATCACCCCCAGCTTCAGCATCTCGTCAATCTCCTGGCGCATGTGTTGCTGCACCTCCAGGGAGACCCGATATGCTGAACGCCGGATCGGGGGATGATCCCCAGTGTCCACGTGATGGACAGCCAAGTCAGTCCTTCCGGGCTGGTTGGTAAACAACCCCCGGAAGGGGTGTAGGGTGGCCCACAGCTGGGACCGTTGGTCCTCCAAGAGCTGGTGGCCAACCTCCACATCCTCAATGGATCCGCCTGCCCTAACCTGGGCTAGCATATCCAAGAGGGTTTCCGCTTCTCCCTCCTCGGGCAGGTTGCACACGGGGAGCGCACATGCCTCCCGCTCATGATGTGCCTTCATCATGTTCACATGGAAGGGCTTCCGCCTTCCACGGGCAGGGTCCAGGGTGACCAGGTACGTCACAGGGTTGAGCTGCTGGTACACGAGGTATGGGCCTTCCCAGGCTGCCTGAAGCTTGTCCTGTGGTACGGGGACCAGTACCCACACCTCTTGACCCACTTGGTAGGTCCTCTCACAAGCATTCTGGTCGTACCAACGCTTCTGATCGGCCTGGGCTTGAGCCATATTGTCGTGTACCAGTTGCGTCAAGGCCTGCATTTTGTCCCGGAAGCGCATGACATACTCGATAACCGACACTCCAGGGGTGGCCAAATCCCCTTCCCAAGCCTCTTTCACCAGAGCCAGGGGGCCCCGCACACGTCGCCCGTACAGGAGCTCAAACGGTGAGAATCCTGTTGAGGCCTGTGGAACCTCCCGGTAAGCAAATAACAGGTGTGGGAGATACCGCTCCCAGTCACGCCCGTGGGAGTCGACCAACATCTTAAGCATCTGCTTTAAGGTGCCATTGAACCGCTCGCACAGGCCATTAGTCTGTGGATGGTACGGGCTGGCCACCAGATGTCGCACCTGGACCTGCTTACAGAGGGCCTCCATCAGCTGGGACATGAATTGGGTCCCCCGGTCAGTGAGCATTTCCTGGGGAAAACCCACTCGGGAGAAAATCTCCAGCAATGCGGTGGCCACCTTGTCAGCCCGAATGGACGACAAGGCCACTGCTTCTGGGTACCGGGTGGCATAGTCCACTACCGTCAGTATGAAGCGTTTCCCGGAGCTGCTGGGGATGGCCAGCGGGCTGACCAGATCCACAGCCACCCTCCTGAAAGGCTCATCGATGATGGGCAGAGATACCAGTGGGGCTTTGGGGCGTGGCCCCGCCTTCCCCACTCTCTGACAGGTTTCACATGAACGGCAGTAGGCAGCCACATCGGCCCCCATTTTTGGCCAGTAGAAATGCTGGTTTAACCTGGCCTTGGTCTTAGCGATCCCTAGGTGTCCGGCCATCGGAATCTCATGTGCGATCCGCAACAACTCCGTCCGGAACGGATAGGGTACCACCAACTGTCGGTCCCTGGGCCACGCCTCCGGTGAACCCTGCTGGACCGTGGCCCGGTACAGCCGTCCTTGGTCCCAGACCACTCGCTCCGGGTCCGAGTCCGAGGGAGGCTGTGCCGCCTGCTCCTTTAGAGCTTTCAGGCTGTCGTCAGCTTCTAACGCTGCCTGAAACTCCTGACTAGATGTGGCCAGAATCGACGAGACTGTCACATCTTCAGTCAGTACCCCGGGACCTGTGTCTTGGCCTCCACCTGACTCGGCTGCCACTTGGTCAGAAGGGGAAGAGCTATCGGACCTCCGGGAGGCCCCTTGGCTTCCAGCACTCCCACTGCGGGTGACAGCGGCCACAGCCGCTGCGACCGTGGGTCGTGCCTGCTCCTCCTCCGTTCCTGACCAAGTCGCCGGTTCAGGCAGACCTACCTGGCTTCCTGACACCCCGGTTGTGGGGGAACCCTGCACCGAGATCTTACCTGGGAGCACTTCCGCTCCTGGACTGGCCCCAATCTCACCTGCCTGTTCCCCTCCTGCAGCAACAGAACCCCGCTGTGAAATCTCTGGGGACCCCACATTTGCTGTGGTAGCCCCCACCCCACACACTGGTCCTCCCCCTGCAGCACCCTGCTCTCTGCTTATCCCTTCAGAGGGCAACAGATCCCAGCTCACAGGCTGGTTACTTGTAGAGGCATTGTCACACCTTTCTCTGACCCCCTCCCCTGTCACAGCTGCAGCTGTGTGGGTGTCTATGGTGTCTGTGCAAGCAGAAATATCAGAGTTCACTCCCTCCTCCCTTACATCATTCATAGATAACACATTAACATTGTCCGGAGGCACGTCAGCACTGGCTGAAGGTTCAGCCTTTGGGGCGGGGCCAAACTGGGAGGTTATTTGCCCCAAATCTGTCCCAAGTAGCACGTTTGCAGGGATCCGATCAGTTACCCCCACCTCCCTCACCCCTCGCCCTGCGCCCCAGTCCACATAAATGTCAGCAACAGGCAGCGCCGGGTCAATGCCTCCAATCCCGGAGACAGCGAGGGTTTTTCCAGGGATCAAGTCTTGGGGGGACACCATCTCAGGCCGCACCAGAGTCACCTCCGAGGCGCTGTCTCGCAGTCCTATGGTCACAGACTGGCCGACGGTGACAGGTTGGAAGCTGTCCAGGGACCTACCACCACCCCCACCCACACAATACACCTTGGGCGGCCCTTGGGACGGGGACGGAGCCGGGGCCTTGGGACGCTGAGGGCACATGGCCTTGAAGTGTCCAGGTAGGTTGCACTGGTGGCACCGTCTTGGTTCCGCCACGGGCCTGGAGAGGGGAGTTGAGGGGGACACCCCCTGCAGTCTAGGGGCAGGTGGGGCAGTCGCAGAATTCATCTTACCCCCTCTCCAGGTGCTGCTGGTGGCTGCTCTCCTGGCTTCAGGAGCCCGGTTGTTGGTGTAGTCATCGGCCAGGGCAGCTGTAGCCGTGGACCCCTTTGGCTTCTGGTCTCGGATGAACTGGCGGAGATCCTCAGGGCAGTTCCACAAGAGTTGCTCCGTGATGAACAAGTCCAGGATCTCCGGTCCGGTGGAAAGCTGCAGGCCTTGGGTCCAGTGGTCGGCAGCTCGGGCAAGTGCCCGCCGGTGGTCAGCCCAGGAGTCCTTTGGTCCCTTCTGTAGGCTCCGGAACTTCTTGCGGTAGGACTCTGGAGTGAGGTTGTACTGTTGGATCAGGGCCCGCTTGATGGTGTCGTAGCCCTGATCCGCCTCAGCAGGCAAGTCCCCAAGGATATCCAGGGCCTTACCCCTTAAACGGGGGGTCAGGTATTTGGCCCACTGGTCCTTGTTCAGATGATGCTGCAAGCAAGTCCGTTCAAAAGCAGTCAAGAAAGAGTCCAAGTCTCCATCCTTCTCCAGCACTGGGAAGTCCTCAACACGGACCTTTGGAAGTTTGGTGTCTGGAAGGTCACGGGTGGCTGATGAGGGCCGGAGCTGAGCTAGCTGCAGCTGGTAGTCACGCTCTGCCTGGCGCTCTTCACGCGCTGCTTGCCGCTCACGCTCGGCCATGAGTTCCTTGTAGCCCTCCCGGTCTCCAGCCTGGCGTAGGGCCATAGCCATTTGAAGAAGGCTATCCGAGCCTCCCAGGCTCGGTGGAATGGCACGTGGTGATCTGCGGCCCGCTGCGGAGCCTGGTGCTTCACTGTCCATTGCAGAGCGGAGGGCTGGCGTCTGGCTCGTTGAGGACCCTTGGGCGAGCTGCTCCTCATCTTGTCCAGCAGTGCCCGGTTGTGCAATGTCCTCTGCAGAGCTGTTTTCTGGCGTCGAGCTCCTGGAGGGCTCGTGGACAACCTCCTCATCGTCTCTGGCCTGAGCATCGGCCATTCCTTTGGCTTTGCTCCTGGTGCTATCAGCCATTGTTGCAGACTTTGGTCACTGACACAGAACTGACACCTGATGCCTCCACACACCTTACAGTATCTGCACTCTGACACTCTAGTGTTGAGCTGGTCTGAAGACCCCAGCAGCCACAGCTGCTGCAGGCAGTCTTTAGTGTCTGGGAGTATGGGTCTCACACTCACACACACTATTATCTCGATCCCACCGCTATGCCACCAATATGTCACAAACCACCGGGGGGGGTCACTCAGAAATCCCCCGCGCTGGCTACCAGTACGTCACAATCGGGGGGTAACAAGTGGGGGTCACCCCTCCTTTATACCTCCCGACCGACAGACAGAGCACGTGACGCGCTCTCTAGCGCCCCTCTTATAGTCAGGCCAATTATGGAATTGCCCGACAATAAGCAAGGAGGCCGCTATACTACTTATGCCGATTATTGAAGGGTCCCCAGTGAGAGTAGGGTATATATTCCCCCGACCTCCGCGGGCGGAATATATAATATCTTCCCGAATCTCACTGGCCTCCCCACAATAATCCTTGGCACAACTCGCTGCCACCAACCGCTTCACGGTAACTATTAGCCGAACACACAGACGTGGGATTCAAGATCGAGATAACAGAACAGCCCAAGATTAATTATATAATTTAATCGCCTAAAGCACACTAGAAACTACAATATATACAATAGGGAATCTACAGAATATGCATATGTCAGAGTACAGTTACAATCAAAGCATGGGTTACAAACAGGTATGGAATTCAATCAGTTACCTTGTGCGTCTGGCCACAGGGGGGCGCTGTAGACCAGGTTTCCAGGAACTCCCTCTCCAGGTCTTTCCCAACCAGGCCCCCGAGCAGAAGAACGCTGGAAAATGGCCGAAGTAGGGTTATCAACCTGGGCAGATCCAGGTCCCCTCCTACCTTAGTGACCTCACAGGGAAGCACTGCCACTCCCCCTGCATGGATCAGAATTATCCAGCAAAGGGGATTTTGGCTATAACTTTGCCTGGGAGCGTCGTAGGCAGACGCCAATGCTCTCATTGTGACAGTTATGAATTTAGCTACAGAACGAGGGGACTCATGACCTGTCTGCCAGTTCCCCATTGGCTGATATCACGCCTGGGGCATTTCCCAATGTCCTGTTCCCATAAAAAGGGGGTGCCGGCATCGTCCACATGCGGAGACACCATTTTTATGGTTGCCATATTTATCGGAAATATGGCTTGCGAGATATGAACCATTTTTTACTGGAGTCGTTCTGTCTGGCTATTTCCATAGCCTTGCTAACTAGCTAGCAGCTCCTACTACAGGGTGACGGCAGGGAGTCATCCTGTGTCCATTGTCCTGAAGCCACCTAATTTCCATATCACAGGACATGGCCATGGATTTGTTGCTAAACCAGTTGTGTGAAGGGAAGGGGGTAGTGACACCAGGAGAGGGCTTCCTGACATGAATTGAATGTCATGATTTATCGTCATATCTCCGGATTTACCTCACAGAAGTCCTGACTCTTTCTTGTCCCATGCTGAGAAGAACAAACAATCCCCCACCAGTAGTACATACAGGACAGTCAAGGAGAGACAGACTATTACACAATGAGCAAAGGCGGGGGAGGGACACACTGTTACAACCCCTTCCCCCCCTCAATTTGTGTACGGACTAGTGACCTCAACAGGTCGCTTGTCAAGTACACGTAAACATGCCGACCCTAACTCAGGGCTCTTCTTGCCTGGACAATCTGTCTGCATTTTTATGTTGGCTGCCCCTTCTATATTGTATTGTAAAGTTATATGGTTGAAGAGCCAGGCTCCATCGTAGTAAGCGTCCATTTTCCCCAGAGACTCTGGTCAGCCAGGTGAGGGGATTGTGATCAGTAACCACAGTGAATTCTCGCCCATACAGATACGGCCTTAGTTTCCTAAGGGCCCATACTGCAGCCAGACATTCCTTCTCAACAGTTGCATAGGCCACTTCTCGGTCCAGCAGTTTCCTGCTGAGGTAGGCAATGGGGTGCTCCTTCCCGGCTGCATTCACCTGGCTGAGTACAGCTCCCAATCCATAAGAAGTGGCATCCATCTGCACAATGAATCTCCTCTTATAGTCTGGCGCAGCCAGAACAGGGTCGCAGATCAAGGCATCCTTCAGCCGGTTAAAAGCCTCATCACAGGCTGGAGACCAGATCACCAGCCGGGGCATCGTTTTCCTCGTGAGGTCTGTTAGAGGCTTGGCCACAGAGCTGAAATGAGAAACAAATTTTCGGTAATAACTGTCAGTGCCCCAAAAAGCCATAACTTGTTTCTTGGTTTGGGGTACGGGCCAGTCTCTAATAGCCTGGATTTTGGCAGGTTCAAGACGTAACTTCCTCCTCCTACTCTATGCCCTAGGTATTGGACTTCACCCATCCCCAATTGGCATTTATCAGGTCGAATAGTTAGGCCTGCTGCAAGAATCCGGTCAAGAACAAGAGCTACTTGATTCAGATGTTACTCCCATGTGTGGTTGAAGACGGCGATATCATCCAGCTAGGCACAAGTGAAGTTGCCACATCCCCGGAGAATCTGGTCCACCATTCTCTGACAGGTTGCAGGGGCGTTTTTCATTCTGAAAGGCATGTTTAGAAATTCATACAGACCAAAGGGGGTTATAAAAGCCGACCTTTCTCTACCTTCCTCCGTCAGGGGAATTTGCCAGTATCCATTACTGAGATCCAAGGTGGTGACGTATCGTGCCCCAGCTAGCCGGTCTAGAAGTTCATCAATGCGGGCCACTGTGTAAGCATCACTGATGGTATGATCATTTAGTCGTCTGTAGTCCACACAAAATCGAGTACTCCCATCTTTCTTGGGTACTAACACAACAGGAGAGGCCCAAGGACTATTGGAGGCCTGAATCACCCCAAGCTGTAACATCTCCTCCAGCTCCATGGTGTTTCTAACTGATTCTGGTACCCGGTAGGGAGCCTGTTGTATGGGACAGATGCCCTGAGTGTCCACATGATGTTGGGTTACTGTGGTTCGACCTGGTTGGGATGAGAAAGCAGCCTGTCTCTGATGGAGCACTCACTTGTTTTTTCTGTAAGGAATCTAAGTGATCTCCTAGAGGAACCTGTTCCACAGAAGATGGTGCTCTGGCTGCTTCAACAAGATCAGGTAATGGGTCCTCATCCTCCTGACCATCTTCTGAAGCCAGCCGACAGCTTGCTATCAGGTAATGTCCGGTCATGGTACTCCTTAATCATATTCACATGGACAGTCCTTTGTCTTAGACCCTGATCATCTAGAGCAGTGTTTCTCAACTCCAGTCCTCAAGACCCACCAACAGATCATGTTTTTAGGTTTTCCTCAATATTAGACAGGGAATAATTCCATCACTTGTGCAATCCTAGAAACCTGATTGAGGAAAACCTGAAAACATGATCTGTTGGTGGGTCTTGAGGACTGGAGTTGAGAAACACTGATCTAGAACAAGAAGGTAATTGGTGTTGTTTAGTTTTCTGAGAACCCGGAAGGGACCCTCCCATGTTGTCTGGAGTTTATTTTGCCAATGGGGAACAATCATTAAGACTTGTTGTCCCTCTACAAATTCTTGATAGCGTGCTTTGCGGTCATTCCATGTCTTCTGTCTGCTTTGAGCCATCCATACATGATCCTGAGCCAAACTAGCAAGTTGAGCCAGGGTTTCCCGAAGCTTGAGGACATATGGAACAACAGGGGTTCCTGTATCTTCAACTTGCCCCTCCCAATATTCCTTTAGCAGAGTTAAGGGTCCTCTGACCTTTCTTCCATAGAGTAGTTCAAAGGGGGAAAACCCAGTGGACTCCTGAGGAACTTCCCGATAGGCGAACAGGAGATGGGGTAGGTACTTCTCCCAGTCGGAATCCCTGTCAGTGAAGGCCCTTAGCATATTTTTCAGTGTTTTGATTAAACCGTTCACAAAGTCCATTGGTTTGAGGATGGTATGCTGTAGTTCGAATTGCTCGTACTCCACAGGTGCGCCACAGACACTGCACCAACTCTGACATGAACTGGGAGCCTTGATCCGATAAGATCTCACTTGGGAATCCTACTCGGGTGAAAATGGTAACAAGGGCCTCGGCCACCTTGGCTGCAGAAATACTTGACAAGGCCACGGCTTCTGGATATCGGGTGGCGTAGTCCACAACAGTGAGAATGTACTGATTTCCAGATTTACTTGGTTTAGCCAGAGGTCTAATGATATCGAGAGCTACTCTTTGAAAGGGTTCTTCTATTATAGGGAGTGGTTGCAGGGGTGCCTTTGGGTCATCTCCGGGTCAACCTCTACGCTGACATATGTCGCAAGTTTGGCAGAAATGCACCACTGCTTGAGAATTTCCAGGCCAATAGAAAATTTGAGTCAATCGTCTCTCGGTGCGGGTTTTCCCTTGATGGCCGGCAGTAGGAATGTCATGAGCAAGGTGTAATAGGGAAATTCTGTGTTCCTCAGAAATAATCAGCTGTTTACTATAAGTCCAGGGTTTATCTAGGGAGTCCGCATTGGTAACCCGATATAGAAGTCCATCTTCTCTGATAATTTTTTCCCCATTTTCTCCTAACTGCCCTACTTCAGCCCGAGCTCTAAAGCTAGCCAGGGTGGCGTCAGTCTCTACCTCTTGTCTAAACTGAATTTTATCCCAAGTGACATTCATATGAGACCCACAAGAAGAATCACTCAGCGGCTGTGATGGCAGTTCGGGTGGCCTCATTTCCATTGATGGGTTGAACACATCCACATCTGCTGCTCTCTTGGCTTGACTTCTGGTTATCGCACCGACAAAGTGGCATTGAAGATTCCCCACATCATTCCCTAGAAGAATGTCTGCAGGAAGGCCGCTCATCACACCAATCATGCATTGTTTTGCCCCAAAGCCATAATCCAGGGTCACACTCGCTCTTGGAATGTATCTTTGAGTACCTCCAGCCAATTCAATAGCAATTCCTGGTTCCTTTTTTGCATTGCTTCTGGTTGAATTACTGTGGGATCTGCGATGGTGAGAAAAGCCACAGTGTCACGAATGCCAACAGCTTTTTGGCCATCCAGCACGACCTCCTGTAGATGTTTATGCTGAAGATCAGAAGAACGGGTGGCTGTGGCTCGCACCCCATAGACTCCTGGTAGGGAAGTAAACATATCAGAGTCTTTTTGTAGAATCATCAGGGAGTGAATCCAGCTCTTCTCCTGTTGAGGGTGTCTGTAGATAATGGACAGGCAAAGGGGGTCTGTAACTGTTTTGCCTCCGAACACCTGGACAGTGAGCTTGCAGATGACCCAGCTACCCACATCCATAACATTTACGTTCTATAAGTCTTTCTCCACGTCGTACTCCCAAAGAGGAGGCAGGAGTAGTAGGAGGCACATTCACACGGGGTCCGCCATGTGTTGGTAGTCTAATGGGACGGTGAACATTGGAGGCCAAAGGACAAGGGACCACTGGTGTTGGGGAGCTGGTAGGTTTTTTTTCTCACTGACTAGTAGCCTTTTCCATTAAGGCTTGATGGTGAGCACCTCATCAGCTAGAGCAGCAGCTTGTTACACTGTCTCTGGTGTCCTCTCGTGCACCCATTCCCTGATTTCAGCAGGGCACCTGGCATAGAACTGCTCTTTCAAGATGACCTGGAGGAAGGTCTCCTAAGTTAAGGCCCCTTCTCCCTCAAGCGCTGGCATACTTGTTTCAGTCTGTGGGCATACATCTTGAAAGACACTTCCCATCACAGGCTAATGTACGGAACTGGAACACAGACATAAGTTAAAAATCAAGGCAGGGGGAGCAGTACTAACCCACAGTGGGAACCATATACATTAAATAACCTTAGTCCCAGCAGGTCACATGCAGCTATAATATACAACAAGAGCATTAATTAGGCAGCTGAAATCATCCCCATATAATAATAACAATAGTCTCCATTAGATCGCTGCCCATTAAAGTACTCAATTCAAAATAATACCAGACCTGCTGTCATATCAATAGTACAAAGACCTGCTCCCCTGCCAGCCACTCCCTGAGGAAGCGGTGTGAAACACGTGTTGGAGTGGCTGGCAGGGGAGCAGGTCTTTGTACTATTGATATGACAGCAGGTCTGGTATTATTTTGAATTGAGTACTTTAATGGGCAGCGATCTAATGGAGACTATTGTTATTATTATATGGGGATGATTTCAGCTGCCTAATTAATGCTCTTGTTGTATATTATAGCTGCATGTGACCTGCTGGGACTAAGGTTATTTAATGTATATGGTTCCCACTGTGGGTTAGTACTGCTCCCCCTGCCTTGATTTTTAACTTATGTCTGTGTTTATGTTTTTAATATACCATCAATAAAAAAACGTTGTATTAACTTATTATCTTTATTGGGATAATTTGGTTTAAATAGCTGTTGGTTTATCCCAGTTGAATTTTGAATATTTGTGATTTATGGTCAACTCTTCTAATTTTGGGTTAATGTACGGAACTGAGTCCTATAAGTATCTGGGGTCACGGCATAATGTTCTAGAATGGTCTGTTTTATCTCCCTATACTCACAATTCCAATGAGGGTCCATAGCTCTATAGGCATCGGCAGCTCCACCCTCCAAGAGGCCCACCAGGTGTCTGACTCGCTCTCTTTCTGGGACTTCCATTAATCGGCACTGATGCTCAAAGTCCTGGAAGAAGCCCTCAATGTCGCCTGCAGCTTCATTAAATGGCTTAAAGTCCTTGTGGGACACTCTGGAGAATTCCCTCATAGTTGGTGCTGTGCTGTAGTTACAGTCTGTCTGGAGCCTCTAGCTGCTTCCACAGCAAGCCTCCTCTCCAGCAATGCTGCCCTCTCTTGAGCTCTGCGAATGGCCTCCCTCTCATCTTCTGTGGTGGCCTCATCTCCAAGCAGTGCCATCTCCTCCTCATACCACACAACACATTGTCTTTTTTGGGTATTTACCTCCAGCTCCCGTCTTTCCTCCTCCCCTTGCTGTGGAAATCCTTCCTCGGTGCCATCTTACAGGCAAGCGTTTTCCAATGCCTCAATTAGTTGCTCCTTAGGGAGTCCTTTGTAACTGACTCCTAATTCACGGTCTTTGTTTGTAGGCTCCCCACAGTCCAGTTCTTGTACTCTGAGGTTCTGATTCCAGATGTTAATGGGCTCTTGTCCTCCATTCTTTCTGCTCTGATCCCACCACTGCCACCAGTTTGTGACTGGGTATACGGCAGAGCAGTAAGGGACGCCAGGCCAAGGTACAATCCAAAGGGCTTTATTGGAATCACAAAGATAAAGCACCAAACATAAATATAGATCCTTAAGTCTGCAAGGAGTCCACAACAAAACAAAATAAATCCAGGGGCGTCTCCCGGTATTCCAACGCCAGGGAAAATATGGCAATGGTTCTTATGAGTTCCTTGAGTCCAACAGGGTGAACAACAAAACACAATCCCACGTGGCCACTGATCTCCAGTCTGTAATAGTCCATACACAGGCTCTAGGATCCAGCCTCCGCTATAGATCCTAGTCCTTCTCCAGCCAAGATCCAACTAACTGAACTAACATGGGTCTCATTGTTCTTCTCTCCTGGGATCAGCCCCTTATGCTGGGTTTACACACTGCAACATCGCAAACGACATCGCTGTAACGTCACCGGTTTTGTGACGTTACAGCGACCTCCCCAGCGACATTGCAGTGTGTGAAACCTATCAGCGACCTGGCCCCTGCTGTGAAGTTGTGATCGCTACAAATCGTTCAGGACCATTCCTAGGTCCTTTGTTTCCCGCTGTGCAGCATGCATCGCTAGCAAGTTTCAGTGTGTAAAGGGGACTTTACAGCGACTCCGCGGTTCTGTCTGTGTAGCGTCCTGATTAGCGGTCACCGGTGAAGGATTCACCGGTGACCGCTAATCCCCCGAGTGACTGAAGTGTCCCCCCCTCTCTCATACTCACCGATCCCCGATCACAGGCGCTGCATGGCGTTCACTCTGCTCCAGCGGCTTTTCCTTTTTTGAAAAAGCCGGCCGCTCATTAAACAATCTCGTATTCCCTGCTTTTCCCCGCCCACCGGCAAATATGATTGGTTGCAGTGAGACACGCCCACACGCTGAGTGACAGCTGTGTCACTGCACCCAATCACAGCAGCCGGTGGGCGTGTCTATACTGTGCAGTAAAATAAATAAATAAATAATTAAAAAATCCGGCGTGAGGTCCCCCCCAATTTCAATACCAGCCAGATAAAGCCATACGGCTAAAGGCTGGTATTCTCAGGATGGGGAGCTCCACATTATGGGGAGCCCCCCAGCCTAACAATATCAGCCAGCAGCCGCCCAGAATTGCCGCATACATTAGATGCGACAGTTCTGGGACTGTACCCGGCTCTTCCCGATTTTGCCCTGGTGCATTGGCAAATCGGGGTAATAAGGAGTTATTGGCAGCCCATAGCTGCCAATAAGTCCTAGATTAATCATGTCAGGCGTCTCCCCGAGATTCCTTCCATGATTAATCTGTAAATTACAGTTAAAAAACACACACCATAAAAAAATCCTTTATTAGAAATAAAAAACACTAACAAATTCCCTCATTACCAATTTATTACCCACAACAAAGCCCTCCTTGTCCGGCGTAATCCACGGTCCTCCAGCGTCGCATCCAGCTCTGCTGTATGGAGGTGACAGGAGCTGCAGAAGACACAGCCGCTCCGGTCACCTGCACGCAGCTAATGAAGAGAGCCGTGTGATCGGCTGAGCTCTCACTGAGGTTACCTGGATCCAGCGGTGGATGCAGCGGTGGCCGCGGGTAACCTCAGTGACAGCTCAGCTGATCGCGCTACTCACCGCCGCTCCGGTCAGCTCCACGCAGGAAATGAGGTGAGTAGCACGATCAGCTGAACTGTCACTGAGGTTACCCGCGCCACCGCTGCATCCACTGCTGGATCCAGGTAACCTCAGTGACAGCTCAGCCGATCACACGGCTCTCTTCATTAGCTGCGTGCAGGTGACAGGAGCGGCTTTTGTCTTCTGCTGCTCCTGTCACCTGCATGCAGCAGTGCTGGATGCGACGCTGGAGGACCGTGGATTACGCCGGACAAGGAGGGCTTTGTTGTGGGTAATAAATTGGTAATAAGGGAATGTGTTTGTGTTTTTAATTTCTAATAACGATTTTTTCGGGTGTGTGTGTGTTTATTTACTGTCACTTACAGATTAATCATGGAAGGAATCTCGGGGAGACGCCTGACATGATTAATCTAGGACTTATTGGCAGCTATTGGCTGCCAATAACTCCTTATTACCCCGATTTGCCAACGGGCACCAGGGCAAATCGGGAAGAGCCGGGTACAGCCCCAGAACTGTCGCATCTAATGTATGCGGCAATTCTGGGCGGCTGCTGACTGATATTGTTAGGCTGGGGGGCTCCCATAACGTGGGGCTCCCCATCCTGAGAATACCAGCCTGCAGCCGTATGGCTTTATCTGGCTGGTATTAAAATAGGGGAACCGCACGCCGGATTTTTAATTATTTATTTATTTTACTGCACAGTATAGACACGCCCACCGGCTGCTGTGATTGGGTGCAGTGACACAGCTGTCACTCAGCGTGTGGGCGTGTCTCACTGCAACCAATCACATTTGCCGGTGGGCGGGGAAAGCAGGGAATACGAGATTGTTTAATGAGCGGCAGGCTTTTTCAAAAAAGGAAAAGCCGCCGGAGCAGTGTGAACGCCGTGCAGCGCCGGTGATCGGGGATCGGTGAGTATGAGAGAGGGGGGGAAATCACCAGCAAATGAGGTGAGTAACGCGATCAGCTGAACTGTCACTGAGGTTACCCGCGGCCACCGCTGCATCCACCGCTGGATCCAGGTAACCTCAGTGACAGTTCAGCCGATCACACGGCTCTCTTCATTAGCTGCGTGCAGGTGACAGGAGCGGCTGTGTCTTCTGCTGCTCCTGTCACCTGCATGCAGCAGAGCTGGATGCGACGCTGGAGGACCGTGGATTACGCCGGACAAGGAGGGCTTTGTTGTGGGTAATAAATTGATAATGAGGGAATTTGTTAGTGTTTTTAATTTCTAATAAAGGATTTTTTCGGGTGTGTGTTTATTTACTGTCACTTACAGATTAATCATGGAAGGAATCTCGGGGAGACGCCTGACATGATTAATCTAGGACTTATTGGCAGCTATGGGCTGCCAATAACTCCTTATTACCCCGATTTGCCAACGCACCAGGGCAAATCGGGAAGAGCCGGGTACAGTCCCAGATCTGTCCGCATCTAATGTATGCGGCAATTCTGGGCGTCTGCTGGCTGATATTGTTAGGCTGGGGGGCTCCCCATAACGTGCGGCTCCCCATCCTGAGAATACCAGCCTGCAGCCGTATGGCTTTATCTGGCTGGTATTAAAATAGGGGGGGACCGCACGCCGGATTTTTTAATTATTTATTTATTTACATGGCACACAGAGCCGCGCGGCATTAAATGAAGTCGGGTGAAGTTCACCTGCTTTTTTGACACGTCCCCAACGACCAGCTAGTCGCTCTGCAGGTCCGGATCGCTGTTAGGTCGTTGGCCAGGTCTGCCTGTTTGACAGCTCACCAGAGACTTTGTAGCGATCCCGGCTAGGTTGAGATCGCAGGTTGGATCGCTAGAAAGTCTCAGTGTGTAAACCCAGCTTTAGGTGGACAGAAGAGTCCAAGTCCGCCTGGACATTTGATACATGAATGGACTTTAGACTCCTGGCTCTTTCTTGTTTACCAAGTTGTGTATTGGAGAAGTCCCATGCTGAGAAGAACAAACAATCTCCCACCAGTAGTACATAAAGGACAGTCAAGGAGAGACCGACTATTACACCATGAGCAAAGGCGGGAGAGAAACACACTGTTACAGGGGGAGAGAAAGAGAGAAGAAGGGGGGAAGAGAAAGAGAGAAGAAGGGGGGGAGGAGAAAGAGAGAAGAAGGGGGGGAAGAGAAAGAGATAAGGGGGGGAAGAGAAAGAGAGAAGAAGGGGGGAAGAGAAAGAGATAAGGGGGGGAAGAGAAAGAGAGAAGAAGGGGGGGAAGAGAAAGAGAGAAGAAGGGGGGGAAGAGAAAGAGAGAAGAAGGGGGGGAAGAGAAAGAGAGAAGGGGGGGAAGAGAAAGAGATAAGGGGGGGAAGAGAAAGAGAGAAGAAGGGGGGAAGAGAAAGAGATAAGGGGGGGAAGAGAAAGAGAGAAGAAGGGGGGGAAGAGAAAGAGAGAAGAAGGGGGGGAAGAGAAAGAGAGAAGGGGGGGAAGAGAAAGAGAGAAGAAGGGGGGGAAGAGAAAGAGAGAAGAAGGGGGGGAAGAGAAAGAGAGAAGAAGGGGGGGAAGAGAAAGAGAGAAGAAGGGGGGGAAGAGAAAGAGAGAAGAAGGGGGGAAGAAAGAGAGAAGAAGGGGGGGAAGAAAGAGAAGAAGGGGGGGAAGAAAGAGAGAAGAAGGGGGGGGAAGAAAGAGAGAAGAAGGGGGGGGAAGAAAGAGAGAAGAAGGGGGGGGAAGAAAGAGAGAAGAAGGGGGGAAGAAAGAGAGAAGAAGGGGGGGAAGAGAAAGAGAGAAGAAGGGGGGAAGAGAAAGAGAAGAAGGGGGAAGAGAAAGAGAGAAGGGGGGGAAGAGAAAGAGAGAAGAAGGGGGGGAAGAGAAAGAGATAAGGGGGGAAGAGAAAGAGAGAAGAAGGGGGGGAAGAGAAAGAGAGAAGAAGGGGGGGAAGAGAAAGAGAGAAGAAGGGGGGGAAGAGAAAGAGAGAAGAAGGGGGGGAAGAAAGAGAGAAGGGGGGGAAAAGAAAGCGAGAAGAAGGGGGGAAGAGAAAGAGAGAAGAAGGGGGGGAAGAGAAAGAGAGAAGAAGGGGGGGAAGAGAAAGAGAGAAGAAGGGGGGGAAGAGAAAGAGAGAAGAAGGGGGAAGAGAAAGAGAGAAGAAGGGGGGGAAGAGAAAGAGAGAAGAAGGGGGGGGAAGAGAAAGAGAGAAGAAGGGGGGGGAAGAGAAAGAGAGAAGAAGGGGGGGGAAGAGAAAGAGAGAAGAAGGGGGGGGGAGCGAAAGAGAGAAGAAGGGGGGGGAAGAGAAAGAGAGAAGAAGGGGGGGGAGGCGAAGAGAGAAGAAGGGGGGGGAGAGAAAGAGAGAAGAAGGGGGGGAGAGAAAGAGAGAAGAAGGGGGGGGAGAGAAGAGCAGGGGGAGATATGCCAACGCACCAGGGCTGCAGGAGAGCTGGGGCGAAGCACCAGGATTGGCGCATCTTATGGAGGCACCAGTTCTGGGATGGGTGTACAGGGGGATTCAGGGCATAATAGCCACCTACTTAAAATGCGGCATAGGTGCTTGGATATCACTCCACTCCACTGTGCCTTTGGGCCTTGTCTCCTTTGTAGGGGCATTGACATCACATGCAGGATCAAGGCAGCGGCACAGCGTGGAATTGAGCGAAGGGGTGTAAACATCTATTGTAGGGGTGTGGAATCCAGATGCCAAAGCCAGATAAAAGAAGGCGGGGGACCTGGTATCCTTCACAAGAGTGAGGATCTCTACCTCACCCCCATGAAGAATTCCTCGCTTTTATCAAAGATTTATCCAGCTGATAAATCCATGGCTTAGGGGCAGGTAATGGTAAGGGCAGCACGGGCAGATTTATCCACTGATGCAATCTTTCAGCCGATAAATCTGCACATTTAAAAGGACCATTACCCAGAAAGACAGGGGGTCACTTTATTTTACTGAGTGTCATTGGACCCTTCTAAGGCTGCTTTCACACTACGTTTTTTTAACATGCGTCATGAACGTATTTTTGCTGCAAAAGCGGATCCTGCTTATACAGCAAAAAAACGCATGCAAACACGTGTTATTTTGCAGGATCCTGTCACTTTAAGTTTATGGGCGGGCATTGGAGTCATGTGATCGGTAGTGAGGGGAACTGAACGTGAATGACTGGGAGCCGGCATCTAACAGCTGTGGAGGCTCGTAACCAAGGTAAACATTGGGTAACTTGCTTGGATACCCGATATTTACATTGGTTACGAGCATCTGCAGCTGCTAGGAGCCGGTTCCCTGCACACGTAACCAAGAGAAACATCGGGTAACTAAGACCGCGGTTACCCGATGTTTACCTTGGTTACGAGCGTCCTCCGCTCTCAGGCGGGGGAGAGTGGAGAGAGAGGGAGGGGGAGGGAGGGAGGTGGAGAGAGAGGGGGAGTGAGGGAGGGAGGTGGAGAGAGAGGGAGAGGGAGGTGGAGAGAGGGACTGATCACCTGAGACTGCTTTCTGGGCATGCTCAGTAGAGCAAGCAGGATCCTGTCTATCAGCATGCCAGCGTTCACATGCGTTTGCATGCTGTTTAGTCTGGATCCAGCAATTTGCAGTATTTGGACGCAGCTCAAAAACGCTACAAGTAGCGTTTTTGAAAAATGTTGAAAAACTGCAAGTCGCTGGATCCTTACTATAACACGCGCAAACGCAGGTGAACGCATGTTGATGCGAGTCCATTGCAAATGCATTGAAATGAAAACGCATTTGCACTGGATCCGTTTTTGCGTTAAAAAAACGTTCAGGACGCATGTTAAAAAAACGTAGTGTGAAAGCAGCCTAACACAAGTATGGATTGTCTAAAATGGAGAAGCTGTAGAGTGGATGTTAGAGTCTCTAAGACTTGGGATGATGTACAGTATGTACTTAATATTTGCACCTCATGGTTTTTGGTGTATTCATTTGTGTCTTTTGTACAGTTTTTCTGTTGTCTGAGACCTTGAAGTTCTACCTGGCAACAGGGTTTGTTGATCTATTTTCATTGTTAAGGCCCAACTGTTGATTTCTGAAGCTGAAACCGTACAGCAAATAGTATACTTAAAATATTTTCTTTTCCACTACTTATGCAGCCCCTTTACAAGTGTAAAGGCTGATGTTTCAGATATATTCCTATTTAAATGTGTGTGTATTATATAGTGCGTCAAGTTAGGCTAGAAAATAGTAAATCAGATTTATTTGTACCGATTTTAAAGAGTTTATTATGGGGGGCTCCGTTTTGATGTCCGCCTCAGGTAACGGAGAGGCTAGGTTCACCCCTGCCTATATCCATTACTGGCAGCTGATGGAAGTTACTACATTCCTCAGGAATATGTAGCATCCCTGTTGAGAGAAGGAAAAAGGGAAAGAGAAACCGAAGATATTATCCTAGGTCACCCTGTCACAATCTTTTCCCCAGAAGATTTCAAGGCTATCCTCGAACAAAATCAACACAAGAATATCTTCTCAGAAAGGTATACAAGACTCTAGTGCGCCTTGCTCCTACCCTCCCATGTTACACTCCGGTGCTGTACTACTTTTGGATTTTTTTTTGTCTCTCTCTCAAGGAGGAATACTTTTTAATATGGAATATCCCCTCCAGGCTTATGGATGTTGACTATGAAGACTCGGACACCCAGGAATATGATTGCCTTGAACTTATGCGATCTGAGTGCTCCCGCCTGCCCACAGTTACAGAGACACCATTGCCAGATGCTGATCTGACCTTTACGGACGGCTCACGCTACACGGCTGAGTCAGGTTGGTTTCACACAAGTTATTCTGTTGTGGTGCCTTCGGATATCATTATTGTAAAGCCATTGCCTCCACACAAATCAGCACAAGAAGCCGAACTTACATCTCTCAGTAAAGCCTGCGGACTGGTAGAAGGAAAGATGGATAATATCTACACGGACTCCAGATACACGTCTCTGTGGGCACTACGAGTCTACAAAACAGCCAGTGGAGCACCCATAAAGAACTCAAGTACACGGGAAACTAAACTCAATGATAGACTTAAGGAACCAAATAGAAAAATATTTTAGGGGGACTGTGAAAATACAATACATTTTTCTAGAACTAACTTTTTTTTTCTAATATGAATAACAAGAGACTAAGCTTGTGTACATCAAGGTCAGCAGCTGATATCATGAAACACTAGAACAGAATAAAAATACTGATAATAATGGCCAGCTGTATCTGGTATGTGATAAGGACTTTGCGAGCTATGGCTGAACAGGAAATCAAATTAAAAAAAAATGGATAAACGTCACAAGCTTTCTGCATATATTTTTTTTAATATAGCCTGTTATGAACTGGTAACCGTGGATGATCCCAAAAAATCCCTTTAATCAGGAAAAAACAAAATCACGACTAATTGGAAACTAAGCTGACCACAATCCCATATCTATCGGACACCACTAGCAGTAGCAGTGGGATGTTCCTAACACACCTAGACACCTCGTCACTGCCGGAGAAACTTGCTACACCTCAAAGATAGAAATGAGGAATCCTAACTTACCTCGGAGCAGTCCCCAAAGAAATAGCAAGCCCCCAACATGCAACGACAGTGATGTAAGAAAGCATATACACAGAAAATATAGATTAGCAAAGGTGAGGCCCAACTTACTAGATACAAAAGGACAGGACAGATAACTGATTGCGGCCAGGAAAAAACCCTGCAAAAAATACCAAACTCCTGATAGGAAAAAAATACTAAGACCACATGGTCTTCCCCCGCTATATCAAGTACTCTTGTGCCAAACACTTTAAACAGAACTGCAGATATAATGGCAAGAAACAAAATCACAGGACAAACAATATTATAAAGTACAAATAGTCCAAACATGAACAGGGAGAAAGCTCCCTTTCTTGCTGGAGGAACTGCCTTGCTCACAAAAGCAGAGAGACAGATTCTCACGTACAAGAAACCAAACACAGAACCAAATGGAATAAGCAGAAACACCCTTAAGTGCAATTTCAGCAATTAAGCACAGAAACTAGCAAACTTATCTGGAGTATATTCAGGCACAGAATAAATGGGAGAAACTGAGAGGAAAACTCCCAGCCATCTTCAGAAGCACCAGGAAACCTTCAACACCGGCGGATGCCAGGCAGAAACTGCTCACCTAAATAGACTAGGCTGATATGCAATAGGACTTCCTGGATTCCTAATTAATTCCAACACCTGTTTGAGTCACAGATTCAAACTCAGCTTCATTACCATTCCTGGACACCAGACGGAGCTCCACACCAGCACCCACTCAGATGACATTCACTATAATAGCCAATGGCATACTTAGGAATTTTACTAAAAAATTAACCCACTATGGCTCTATAAAAGGCTTGTAAAAATAAAGCACGTCACATGTGCACCTGCTCTTAATGAGAGGAGTTTGTACCAGATATTTTCTGTGTGGTCTGAATTCCTTGCTGGCACTCAGTGACCTACAATTCGTGATTACAGTAGACATTCACTGTTAAGAAGGAGATTTCCCAAAAATTATGTAATTTCTCCTTAACACAAGTGACAGTCTCACCCTTCCCCTGGCCCACCAGGGATTAGAATCATCATGTCTTCTGGGCTTTGAGGGCCAACTGTCCTGGCCAGCACCACCATGCGTTTTGGCAGGCACCCAATGAGAGGAGATAGCGGCAAGCTTAAATAGCTGACCGAGCACAGCAAGATATGTTGACAGGCAACAGAGTTCTCCCAACCCGAGTTCTCCAAGTAAATTTGGCTCAGTGTTGAGCGGTGAAGCAGTTTTGTGATCCTTCAGCTGGAACCGTGGATCTTCGGTTGAAATCCTGTATATTGAATCTTAAGCTGTTCAGTTTTCCTCCAACTGGAACCGAAACCTCTTTTTGCTGAGGTCATGTTGAATATCCCACTGGTGACAGGAGAAAGGTCCTTTTATACCACTTAGTTCTCAGTTCAGCATACTGTATTTTGTCTTACAGGATTGGTGCAACATGACTGCTCTCTCATTAGTTGCTAGTTCAATTTGACTGCATAATTTTCCTCTGAAATATGTAGTCAAAAGGGCTGAGGCAATGCACATTTACAGACAATAGGGCTGCGATGAGTCTGACATAAGACAATGGCTAATCTCTATTTAGCAAACAAAGGAATAATATGTCTGGCCTAATTAAGAACAGTTCACCCTCCACAGAGGTGGCCAGACATGGAGCTTTCACACTTTCAATGGGCTTTTTTTTAAAGATCTATAGGAAGGAAGAGGGATGGATTTCACTCCAGGCTGGGTTTTGCAAGTGGCCCATATCCACCGTTTTCATTTAAAAACCTGCAGGACAGAGCAGGTGAGGGGGTGGTCGGATGCAGAGCTTTGGGTGGTCGGATGCAGAGCTGGAGGTAATCGGTGTGAATGTTTGTGTGAAGCTGAGCACAGACTGGAGCCAGAGAGTTGGGGTGAAGCTCTATGCCACACTAGAGATTCCTACGATAGTGAATGTGCTCCTTGTGCCAAACTAAGTGTGGATATGCCTGGCTGCGATCCGAGAGAAAAGGTCTGTATTTGTTCTGAAATTTGGAAAATAAATACTTTGAATTAATCTTACCTGGGTCATTGGCTCTCTAGCACATTGTTGGTGTAAGGTCCGCGTCCCTACACTGCTCATGGAGAAGAGGGGGCGAGGGGATCCTGCTCACTGTGAAAAGGGAGCAAGTGGATCCTGCGCTCCGAAAGGAGGAGGAAAGCGGATCCTGCGTACTCAGAAGAGGGGGCGAGGAGATTCTGGTGGCCAGTGCCATCTTCCCTGCGCTGTTCTGCCTCTCCCTGCGGGGATGCCGGCATTCTCAGGTTCCCATCTGCAAGCTGTGGCTGTTCCATCCCCATTCCATGCTGTGATCTCACAGGGCCTGCGCATGCTGCACAGACCACCTGGGAATGCCTATAAGGTGTGCATGCGGCTACACCCCTTTTCTTAAACGTCTAGTACAACCTACCCCAGAAGTGCCTCTCAGCTCGACTGAGAGACATCAGGTATTTAAGGCACTTGCCCCTTAAAGGAGGTGTCTGGGCAATGAGTTATATACGTTGCTGGCTCTCAGGTCCTTTGTGCTGCCACTGCTGTTACTTTGCTGTGTGCTGTTGCTGATTCCTAGCTGTGTTTCAGTGCATGACAAGTCCGCTGTTGCAACGATCCACGCCGTCCGCCTACAAGGATATCCGCTGCTGCAAGTGTCTTTGCCAGCCACTTTCTACGATATCAGCTGCTGCATCCATCCATCCCAGCCAAATCCATGATGTGGAGACATGGGGGTCAGTGAGTGCTCTCGTCCGCTGATCCGGCCGCCTTTAGAGAGACCGCATGGCCCAGGGCTCATCCCAACTGAACGCCCGACCTCCTTAACCGTGGGCGGAACACTACTCAGACAACACAAGGTGAGGGAATCACAATATTAAGAAGTTATTGGATCCCCAAACAATTAACGGCACATAGCACAGAACCAGCAACACCACAGAATGTAACCGTCAACAGAGTCTCCCCCTTCCGCTGGCTCACCAGGGAATAGAATGTCCGTGCCTCAGAGCTTCCAGGGCTACTTACTCTAGACCAGCAGCACCCCGCTTTCAGCGGGCACCCACCGAAAATGGAATAACGCCGGATTTAGGAAGCTGGCTGAGGTCTGCAAAGTCTGTAGTCATGTGATAAGATTTTCCCAAGCTGGATTCCTTCCTTAAGTAGTCCTTTATCTCAGCTGAATCCTTGCATTCGATGCTGAAGTCCATGTAGTGTTATAATCCAGGTTCGGTTATGGCTTGCCAATCGGGTCCGCAGGTCCTAGATTAGTATCATGTAGCAAGAGTCTAGCCGGGCAATGGACAGTCCTCCTTCTTATACCCCTGAGCTCTCCATTCAGACCATAAGGGGTCTTCATGATTGGTGGATAAGACTGGGCTCTTATTGGCTAGATTTCAAGCTGTATACAAAATATCCCTAGTAGTAATGGCTGAGACGAGGGAGAGACAGCTAAGTTACATTGCATCTAGCTATACACATAGTAATACAATGGGAGGTTCGCATAATTGATTTGTCTGGGTATCTGACCTTCACTGGCTAAGGCAATTACATGAGTCAACAAGAACTGTAAGGCTATGTGCGCACGCTGCCTTTTTTTGACGCTGCATTTTTGTGCGGTTTTGGCCGATAAAAACACACAAACGCACCTGCGTCGCAAAAACACGTAAAAAAATGCATGCGTTTTTACCGCGATTTGGTGCGTTTTTTGCTGCGTTTTGCTGCGTTTTTGATCTCTGCGTTTTGCTTCATTTTTCCAATGCATTGCATGGGCGGAAAACGCAGAAAAACGCAGGAAAGAATTGACATGTCCATTTTTTTTTTTTTTTTGTTTTAAGCTCAAAAACGCAGCTTAAAAAAAAAGTTGTGTGCGGACAGCAAAAATGAAAACTCACTTTGCTGGGGAAGCAAAGCCATGCAATTTTGAGGCCAAAAACGCACCCGAAAAGCGCACTGTGCGCACATAGCCTAACAGTAAACTCCTAAGGGGTGCTTCACACACAGCGAGATCGCTGCTGAGATCGCTGCTGAGTCACGGTTTTTGTGACGCAGCAGTGACCTCATTAGCGATCTCGCTGTGTGTGACACTGAGCAGCGACCTGGCCCCTGCTGTGAGATCGCTGCTCGTTACACACAGTGCTGGTTCTTTTTTTATTGTTGCTCTCCCGCTGTGACGCGAGAGAGCGACGAAATGAAGCGAGCAGAGAGCAGGAGCCGGCATCTGGCAGCTGCGGTAAGCTGTAACCGGGGTAAACATCGGGTAACCAAGGTGGTTACCCGATATTTACCTTCGTTACCAGCCTCTGCTGCTCTCACACTGCCAGTGCCGGCTCCTGCTCTCTGCACATGTAGCGACGTTATGATCGCTGCTGCGTCGCTGTGTTTGACAGCTAAGCATCGATCATAACAGCGACTTACAAGGTCGCTGTTACGTCACAGAAAATGGTGACGTAACAGCGACGTCGTTGTCGCTATGTGTGAACCCAGCTTAAAGGGGGCTTTACATGCTACGATATCGTTAATGTTTGGTCGCCGGGGTCAAGTTGTTAGTGACGCACATCCGGTGTCATTAACGATATCGCAGCGTGTAATACTTACCGGCGACCTAAAAAATGGTGAAAATCGTTCACCATGGAGAGGTCATCCCAAAGTCAAAAATCGGTAAGGGTTGTTTAGCGTCGTGGTTCATCGCTCATGAGGCAGCACACATCGCTATGTGTGACACCGCATGAGCGAGGAACGTCTCCTTACCTGCCGCCGGCCGCAATGAGGAAGGAAGGAGGCGGGCGGGATGTTACGTCCTGCTCATCTCCGCCCCTCTGCTTTGATTGGCCGGCCGCTTAGTGACGTTGCGGTGACGTTGCTGTGATGCCGAACGTCCCTCCCCCTTGAAGGAGGGATTGTTCGGCAGTCACAGCGACGACGACGACCAGGTAAGTATGTGTGACGCTGCCGTAGCGATAATGTTCGCTACGGCAGCGATCACAAACAATCGCATGCGCGACGGGGGCGGGTACTTACACGCTCTCTATCGCTACAAATTGCTAGTTTGCAGATTGCTAATCTACAATAAATAAATCCAACCCTAATAGACACTAAAAAAGCGTCAACCCTATAAGGGGGCTATATTGTGGAACAGACTTACTAGCTTGTAAGGGGTTAGACCTGATAGTACTAATCCCCTAGATGGCGCTAGAGTAGTGTCCATAAGCACAAATAGTTAATTCAAGCAGTCAGATCCCCAACATAGTGACTACAACCTCCATCCTCCTATCTTACCCATCGTGTGAGAAGTGCCCAGCGTGGGTGCCAGGGTGCGTCCGACCCCAATGCGTTTGGATAAAGTCTTCCTCGGGGGGCCACAGGGGTAGAAAGTGAATGTGTGTCTTTGTATAGCATGTACTCGGTATTTTAGTAAGTAATTCACTTAATTGACTTACCGTTTATTCAGTAACGCCCTCCAAAAAACATGCTTATCAATTACAGATGCTGCTTTAGGCCTCCTTCACACGTCCGTGTCCCTGGTACGTGTTTGGTCCTTTTCTTCATGTACCGGAGACACGGGCACACGTGGACCTATTAAAATCAATGGGTCTGCGCTCACGTGCGTGCTTTGCCATAGACCGTGTGTCCGTGTGGAGCATATGTGTGCCGTGTGCTCCACATGTAGACATGTCCGTTTTTCTCAGGCATCACGGGTGTTACACGGACTGCACACGGACCGCACGGATGTGATCCGTGTGACACGCACCAGAGAAAACACACGTGCCTGTGAAATAAAAAGAATGTGTATACTCGCCTTCTCCAGTCCTCCGGTCTCTGCTGTCACTTGCTTCCAACCGCCGCTCATTATGCTCATTGCATATTCACTTCACTGCGGGGCCGGAAGCAGCAGCAGCAGGGAGTCGGCAGGACCGGAGACCGAAGATCAGCACCACGGACAGCGACGCCAGGGACAGGTGAGCAGAAAGTTCCCGTTCTCCGTGTGTTATCACGGATAACACATGGAGAACACACGTAGTGCCATAAACACGGCTCACGGAGGGCAAAACGCACCTTTGACATGTTTGTCATAAATGTGCGTTATTTTCACGGACGTGTGACACAGAGCAGTGCACATTGCTGCCTGTGATCACAGTACGCACACTGCACATTCGTGTGAGGGGAGACGGGGGGATTTTTTTCATAACCTTTTTCCATTATTTTTCCGTCTGGATTTCCTCACTGGTGTCCTTTATTTTACTTTCTCACTGATACATTGTGCCTATGATCATAGAATGATAATGAGCACTAAAGTTAGTCATATACAGTTAGGTCCAGAAATCTTTGGCCAGTGACACAATTTTGGCGAGTTGCGCTCTGCATGCCACCACATTGGATTTGAAATGAAACCTCTACAACAGAATTCAAGTGCAGATTGTAACGTTTAATTTGAAGGTTTGAACAAAAATATCTGATAGAAATTGTAGGAATTGTCACATTTCTTTACAAACACTCCACATTTTAGGAGGTCAAAAGTAATTGGACAAATAAACCAAACCCAAACAAAATATTTTTAATTTCAATATTTTGTTGCGAATCCTTTGGAGGCAATCACTGCCTTAAGTCTGGAACCCATGGACGTCACCAAACGCTGGGTTTCCTCCTTCTTAATGCTTTGCCAGGCCTTTACAGCCGCAGCCTTCAGGTCTTGCTTGTTTGTGGGTCTTTCCGTCTTAAGTCTGGATTTGAGCAAGTGAAATGCATGCTCAATTGGGTTAAGATCTGGTGATTGACTTGGCCATTGCAGAATGTTCCACTTTTTTGCACTCATGAACTCCTGGGTAGCTTTGGCTGTATGCTTGGGGTCATTGTCCATCTGTACTATGAAGCGCCGTCCAATCAACTTTGCGGCATTTGGCTGAATCTGGGCTGAAAGTATATCCCGGTACACTTCAGAATTCATCCGGCTACTCTTGTCTGCTGTTATGTCATCAATAAACACAAGTGACCCAGTGCCATTGAAAGCCATGCATGCCCATGCCATCACGTGGCCTCCACCATGTTTTACAGAGGATGTGGTGTGCCTTGGATCATGTGCCGTTCCCTTTCTTCTCCAAACTTTTTTCTTCCCATCATTCTGGTACAGGTTGATCTTTGTCTCATCTGTCCATAGAATACTTTTCCAGAACTGAGCTGGCTTCATGAGGTGTTTTTCAGCAAATTTAACTCTGGCCTGTCTATTTTTGGAATTGATGAATGGTTTGCATCTAGATGTGAACCCTTTGTATTTACTTTCATGGAGTCTTCTCTTTACTGGTGACTTGGAGACAGATATACCTACTTCACTGAGAGTGTTCTGGACTTCAGTTCATGTTGTGAACGGGTTCTTCTTCACCAAAGAAAGTATGCGGCGATCATCCACCACTGTTGTCATCCGTGGACTCCCAGGCCTTTTTGAGTTCCCAAGCTCACCAGTCAATTCCATTTTTTCTCAGAATGTACCCGACTGTTGATTTTGCTACTCCAAGCATGTCTGCTATCTCTCTGATGGATTTTTTTCTTTTTTTTCAGCCTCAGGATGTTCTGCTTCACCTCAATTGAGAGTTCCTTAGACCGCATGTTGTCTGGTTACAGCAACAGCTTCCAAATGCAAAACCACACACCTGTAATCAACCCCAGACCTTTTAACTACTTCATTGATTACAGGTTAACGAGGGAGACGCCTTCAGAGTTAATTGCAGCCCTTAGAGTCCCTTGTCCAATTACTTTTGGTCCCTTTAAAAAGAGGAGGCTATGCATTACAGAGCTATGATTCCTAAACCCTTTCTCCGATTTGGATGTGAAAACTCTCATATTGCAGCTGGGAGTGTGCACTTTCAGCCCATATCATATATATAATTGTATTTCTGAACATGTTTTTGTAAACAGCTAAAATAACAAAACTTGTGTCACTGTCCAAATATTTCTGGACCTAACTGTATACAGCATATTTTTTCTTCTGGGTTTCTCCAATCCTTTTACACCTTCAGGTGGTTGTGCATTTAACTCTACCAATGCTGGTCCTCTGGGTTTTCCTTTCCTCTTCCTTTTTATTCTTGCTGAATTTTGCTACTTTGCATTTTGTATATATGTTTTGTACAATTTTGTATTTTTTTCTCATGTTGGTAATTTTGAATTTTGTTGTCAATCATAGTTGTCTGATGAAGGCCATCAAGTGGCCGAAACGTCACATGTTTGCAACTTTTTTTTAATAAATTATATGCAAAATATTTGAAGAGTGCCTTGTATTTACTTGTATTTGAGTTTACCAGCATGTCTTTTGGGATGAAGAACACCCCGGCCACCTTCCAGAGGATGGTAGACCATTTACTGGAGGGATGTCAGGGGTATGCCCAGGCGTATTTGGATGGCATCGCTATCTTCAGGGACACTTGGGAAGAGCATGTTCAGCACGTGTCCCAGGTGCTGCAGAGGATAGCCAAAGCCCAGCTCACCATCAGACCTGACAAATGCCAAATGTGAATGGCCGAAGTGCTATACCTGGGACATCGGGTGGGTGCATTCATCCCGAACCTGCAAAAGTAGAAGCCATTAGCCAGTGGCCACGCCCGGTGAATCAAAAACAGGTCAGTGCGTTTCTAGGAACCGCAAACTATTATCGAAAGTTTATCCCCAATTACAGTACCATAGCAAAACCGCTCACTGACCTCACAACCAAAAGATATGCCCATAACCTTATCTGGACCCCAGAATGTGAAACTGCGTTCCTCCAATTGAAAGACCGGCTGGCCCAGAGCCCAGTCCTGACTGCTCCTGACTTCCGTCGCAGATTCATCATCCAAACAGACGCAGCAGACACAAAACTAGGACCTGTACTTAGCCAAGTGGGGGACAACGGTGAGGAACATCCGATAGCTTACCTCTCCCGGAAACTGTTGGACCGAGAGAGGGCTTACGCCACTGTCGCGGGTGGAGGAGGGGACGCCGCGCTCTCCCACTGCTCGGGTCCGGCGGCTGCTGCTGCTGCTCGGTGGTGGCTCGAGCGGTGGGCCAGATCCCGGGGACTCGAGCGGCGCTCCTCGCCTGTGAGTGAAAGGGGGTGGTTTGGTGTGGTTTAGGGATATTGTCCGTGACGCCACCCACGATTGTGGTGAGGTTGTGACACCACCGCTGCTCTGGACGGGGATCCCGGGAGCGATGACAAGGGGCAGCTTGGATGTTGGTTCTCCCCTCCGTGGGTAGGGGGATTGGTTGTCCCGGGGCCTGGTGAGGGGTAGGGATGGATGGCAGGCGGGTTACGGGGCCTGGTGAGGTGCAGGGTCGCGGGGGCAGCGCTGTGCTGCACGGCACGGTGGTACTCAGCCAATGATGTACACAAAGCCTCCGGTAAAACAAACGGCTGGATGGACGGGTCCCACAGACGGCTGCGGTGTTTCTCCTCAGGTTGATGGTGACTGTCTTTCCCTGCACATGTGTAGTATAAACGGTTCCAATGGGTTCCCACCGGTAACCCGCTCCCCAGCTTGAAGGTTGCTGAAGGAGCCCCTTTTGCCCGCAGGCTCTGGCCCTGGGAACTGTAGCCTTGGCGGTGACTGTGTTTCCCTCTCTCGGTTGGACGGTTGCCTTCTGTCGGGACTTGGCTGCTGGGAAACCCAGGAGGTTCCCTTCGCTAACGGATTTGACAATTTCAACGGTGACTCCAAGCCTTGTCGGGGTCCGTAAGCCCTGCCGGTTGGTGCTGGCTTCTCTTTGCGTACCGGTCCGGTACTGCCGGGCCACCGTCCGTCCACGGTCCTTACGGCTGGCTCCGATAGGCCTCTCCTGCAGACGGTCACCACCGTCTGCAAACCTTGCTGTACCGTCCGGCCACACACCCAGACCAACTTCAGACTGCTCAACTGCCACTTCACTTCCTCACTTCAACTCCTCTCTCTCCTCAACTGCAACTCATCTCTCTCCTTTTTCCCGCCTCCAGGACTGTGAACTCCTCAGTGGGCGGGACCAACCTCCTGGCCCGCCCCCTGGTGTGGACATCAGCCCCTGGAGGGAGGCAACAAGGGTTTTTGTTTGACTTTGGTGTGCCTGACCGGGGGTGTGGGGTGTGTTGGTGTAGTGCTTGTGACGTCCTGGCTTGTCCAGGGCGCCACACCACCATAGAAGAAGAATGCCTGGCCATAGTCTGGGCCCTGAAAAAATTGCAGCCCTACGTCTATGGCAATGAGTTGACAGTCCTCACTGACCACAATCCATTGAGTTGGCTAAATCGCACTGCCGGGGACAACGGACGCTTGCTCGGGTGGAGTCTGGCATTACAATCTTACAATTTTTCCATCTCCCATAAACAAAGCAAGAACCATGGAAATGCGGATGAGCTTTCCTGACAGGTGGAGAAGGATGATCTGAAGCCTATCATGTCTGGCTAATATTAAGAAGGGGGAGGAATGTGACGGCATGGACTCTGTCAGTGCCTAGCATGGGTTAAGTTTCTTAAAATTTAGCAAGGCATGAATATAGTTTGTTTATAGACTGGGGATAATCCCTCATTATTTCTACAAGACTCTTGGAGTCTAGTGTTACACTTCTTTTTGACTCATGTAATTGCCTTGGCCAGTGAAGGTCAGATACCCAGACAACTCTATGCTAACCTCCCATTGTATTACTATATGTGTATTGCTAGATGCGATGTAACTTAGCTGTCTGTCCCTCGTCTCTGCCAGAGACCATCATTACTAATAGGAATATTGTGTATACGACTTGAAATCTAGCCAATAAGAGCCCAGTCTTCTCTGAATGGAGAGCTCAGGGGCATAAGAAGGACTGTCCATTGCCCGGGTAGACTCTTGCTACATGCTACCAATCTAGGACCTGCGGATCCGATTGGCGAGCCATAACCAACCTGGATTATAATACTACATGGACTTCAGCATCGAATGCAAGGATTCGTGTGTTGGGGTACACGGTGCTGTGGATTTTTCGGGGTGATCTGTTTTGGGGTACACGGTGCTGTGAATTTTTTTGGCTGATCTGTTTTGGGGTACACGGTGCTGTGTTGGGGGTACACGGTGCTGTGTTGGGGGTACACGGTTCTGTGTGTGTTGGGGGTACACGGTGCTGTGTATTGGGGGTACGCTGCTGTGTATTGGTGGTACACGGTGCTGTGTTGGGGGTACATGGTGCTGTGTGTTGGGGTACACAGTGCTGTGGATTTTTCTGGGTGCTGTGTGTTGGGGGAAATGGTGTTGTGTGTTGGGATATGCAATGCTGTGGATTTTTCAGGGTGCTCAGTGCTGGGGTACAGGCTGCTTTGGATTTTTCTGGGTGCTTTGTGTTGGAGTACCTGGTGCTGTGCATTTCTCGGGGTGCTGTGTGTTGGGGTACACGGTGCTGTGTGTTGGGGTACACGGTGCTGTATTGGGGGTACACGGTGCTGTGGATCTCTGGAGTGCTGTGTGTTTGGGTACACGGTGCTGTGGATTTTTCGGGGTGCTGTGTGTTGGGGTACAAGGTGCTGTGGATTTCTAGGGTGCTGTGTGTTGGGGTACACGGTGCTGTGGATTTCTATGGTGCTGTGGATTTCTGGAATGCTGTGTGTTGGGGGTTCACGGTGCAGTGTTGGGGGTACACGGCGCTGTGTGTTGGGGTGCACGGTGCTGTGGATTTCTAGGGTGCTGTGTGTTGGGGTGCACGGTGCTGTGGATTTCTATGGTGCTGTGTGTTGGGGTACATGGTGCTGTGGATTTCTAGGGTGCTGTGTGTTGGGGTACATGGTGCTGTGGATTTCTAGGGTGCTGTGTGTTGGGGTACACTGTGCTGTGGATTTCTATGGTGCTGTGTGTTGGGGTACACGGTGCTGTGGATTTCTATGGTGCTGTGTGTTGGGGTGCACGGTGCTGTGGATTTCTATGGTGCTGTGTGTTGGGGTACACGGTGCTGTGTGTTGGGGTACACGGTGCTGTGGATTTCTAGGGTGCTGTGTGTTGGGGTACACCGTGCTGTGGATGTTTTCGGGGTTGGTCCGGACAGTGAAGGGTTACCGAGCTTTACTTTCCTGATACTTTGTAGCTGAGAGGCTGCGGGCGCGGCGCTGATTGGCTGGAGCTGCGCCCCTGTGGGCGGGGCCGGCACCTTTTGCAGGAGAGGCTGCAGAGAGCAGCGCGTCCCCCCAGAGAGCAGCGCGGCGGCCGAGAGGAATGAGGGGCCCGGGGCGGCTCCGGAGCCTGCTGTGGCTGTGTGCGCTGCTGGCCCAGCCGGGCTGCGGCCTCCGACATGCCGTGCACTGGAACTCCAGCAACCCCAGGTGAGAGCCCCGACACCCTGCCCCCACACACCCTCTGTGCCCCGCCTGCCCCCCAACACTGTGCACCCACCCTCTGTGCCCCGCCTGCCCCCCAACACTGTGCACCCACCCTCTGTGCCCCAACACTCTGCACCCGCCCTCTGTGCCCCCCCCACACTGTGCACCCACCCTCTGTGCCCTGCCTGCCCCCCAACACTGCACCCACCCTCTGTGCCCTGCCTGCCCCCCAACACTGCACCCACCCTCTGTGCCCTGCCTGCCCCCCAACACTGCACCCACCCTCTGTGCCCTGCCTGCCCCCCAACACTGCACCCACCCTCTGTGCCCTGCCTGCCCCCCAACACTGCACCCACCCTCTGTGCCCTGCCTGCCCCCCAACACTGCACCCACCCTCTGTGCCCTGACTGCCCCCCCAACACTGTGCACCCACACTCTGCCCCCCCAACACTGTGCACCCACACTCTGCCCCCCCAACACTGTGCACCCACCACACTCTGCCCCCCCAACACTGTGCACCCACCACACTCTGCCCCCCCAACACTGTGCACCCACCACACTCTGCCCCCCCAACACTGTGCACCCACCACACTCTGCCCCCCCAACACTGTGCACCCACACTCTGCCCCCCCAACACTGTGCACCCACACTCTGCCCCCCCAACACTGTGCACCCACACTCTGCCCCCCCAACACTGTGCACCCACACTCTGCCCCCCCAACACTGTGCACCCACACTCTGCCCCCCCAACACTGTGCACCCACACTCTGCCCCCCCAACACTGTGCACCCACACTCTGCCCCCCCAACACTGTGCACGTACCCACTGTGCCCTGCCTGCCCCCTCACTCACCCTATGTGCCCTGCTGGCCCCCAAAACTCTGCACCCACCCACTGTCCTCTGCCTGGCTCCACAACACTCTGCTCCCACTGTGATCTGCCTGCCTGACCCTTAAAAACACTGTGCACCCACCCTGTGTGAACCAATAAACACCAGCCAGGGGTATATGTAGTGTGTCCCCAATAACTATCACTAGCAAATATTGAACCCCAAATATTTAAGAGCAAAGGAATTAAGATGAGACATAAAAAAGATCCACAAAAAATACCAAAAGCAACAATAATTAGCAAATGTTTATTAGGTCATAAATAGAAATAAAACTTATTAAATTATTATTCTAATTAGTTTAAAAACAATTATAGATCTATATAATCTCTCAAGGAAAAATGGTCGGGGTGAGCTCGGCCGCATCACATGTACAACACAGCGCGTGATGGCAATATGTAAGGTGCACTGTCACTGGGAGGGTCGGTGTAAATAAACATCAATAACTGGAAATAATTAGACTGAGGAGCTGTATAAATCTCAGTAATAAATGAGGAGTGATATAAATAGCTGCAGTGGCAGTGTGCAGTGGCAGTGTGCAGTGGCAGTGTGTCCCGAATGATTATTCTATTCTAGCAGCATTATAGACAATGCAACACAATCACTATAAGTGTAAAGTATATACAGTCATGTGCAAATCTTATCAAGATATAAATTCATAGCCGCCAATTATAGATGTAAACATGAACTGTGATATAATATGTGCAAAAAACGCATCAATAGAAGTCCTGATGCAGAGAGATGTATAGCGACCCCTCTACTGGTAGGAGGAATAAAGCATACACCCGCAGGGTGGAAATAACCAATATTAATGGTGATTACCTAAAGTCATCCGTCACAGCTGTGCCACACCAACTCCCTAGAACCCTACGCGCGTTTCGGCGTACCTTCGTCAGGGGGAGGGGGTGGCACCACCCACTGTGCCCTGCCTGCCCCCCCAACACTGTGCACCCACCACTCTGCGCCCTGCCTGCCTGCCCCCCCCCCACCACTCTGCGCCCTGCCTGCCTGACACTACCCCTCCCACCCCCACCCCCCCCACCACCACCACTCTGCGCCCTGCCTGCCTGACCCCCACCAACCACCACCACCACTCTGCGCCCTGCCTGCCTGCCCCCCCCCCCCACCACTCTGCGCCCTGCCTGCCTGACACTACCCCTCCCACCCCCACCCCCCCCACCACCACCACTCTGCGCCCTGCCTGCCTGACACTACCCCTCCCACCCCCACCACCACCACCACTCTGCGCCCTGCCTGCCTGACCCCCCCCCCCCACCACCACTCTGTGCCCTGCCTGCCTGACCCCCCAACCCCACACCACACCACTCTGTGCCCTGCCTGCCTGACCCCACCCACCCTCCACCACTCTGTGCTCTGCCTGCCTGACCCGCAGACCTGTGCATCCCCCCTTTGTGTCCTGCCTGGCCCCTCAACCAAAACTCTGCACCCCCCTCACCCACTGTGCCCTGCTCCCACCACGACTGTCTCCCTGTAGCTGCTGACTAAGCCCTCCTGTAGCTGCCCTTCTCCTCTGTAGCTGCTGACTCTATCCCCCTATACCTGTCCTGTTCTCCTTTCCTCAGTGTCCCTCTCCCCTGTAACTGCTGACCCTTCCTCCGCTGTAGCTGCTGCCCCTGTAACTGCTGACTCTTCCTCCGCTGTAGCTGCTGCCCCTGTAACTGCTGACTCTTCCTCCGCTCTAGCTGCTGCCCCTGTAACTGCTGACTCTGCACCCCCCCTTGTAGCTGCCCTTTTGTTGTAGGACTTTGGCTATAATGAGAAGCAGAGAGCGGGGGGGGGGGATGTCCGTGGAGCTGCGAGTCACAGACGTGGTCTCAGCCCTGGAAGCTGAATATTAATCCCTAGCTCCCCCTGTACCCCATTGTCTGCAGTGCTGAGCCCCCGCCCTGCGCTCCCCTTGGCTGCAGGAACTGGTTGTTATTTTGGGCAGCGGCCCCTCTGCTTATGTTGGACACGGCTGTGTTTTCCCATATTGCAGGCTGCAGTGTGGATGGATGGCGCTGTTTATCTTGGCAGCGCTCTGCTCCCCTCACCCCAGCGCCAGCTCGCCTCCTCTCACAACTTCTTCCCTTGTTCTCCAGCTTTGTGTGAGCAGTGGGCACTGCTGGGACTTGTAGTGAGCAGTGGGCACTGCTGGGACTTGTAGTGAGCAGTGGGCACTGCTGGGACTTGTAGTGAGCAGTGGGCACTGCTGGGACTTGTAGTGAGCAGTGGGCACTGCTGGGACTTGTAGTGAGCAGTGGGCACTGCTGGGACTTGTAGTGAGCAGTGGGCACTGCTGGGACTTGTAGTGAGCAGTGGGCACTGCTGGGACTTGTAGTGAGCAGTGGGCACTGCTGGGACTTGTAGTGAGCAGTGGGCACTGCTGGGACTTGTAGTGAGCAGTGGGCACACCTCGTAAACTACAGCAAACTATAATTTCCTCTTCGGCTTTTAGATCTGGATTTCTGTGTTAGTCTGTCACGCTGCATTCATAGGTTGCTGGCTGTGCGTCCGGTTGGGGCCCCTGCTCTGTGGGTTGGGGCCCCTGCTCTGTGGGTTGGGGCCCCTGCTCTGTGGGTTGGGGCCCCTGCTCTGTGGGTTGGGGCCCCTGCTCTGTGGGTTGGGGCCCCTGCTCTGTGGGTTGGGGCCCCTGCTCTGTGGGTTGGGGCCCCTGCTCTGTGGGTTGGGGCCCCTGCTCTGTGGGTTGGGGCCCTTGCTCTGTGGGTTGGGGCCCTGTGTGCTGGTTTCTATGTGACAATGACGTACCCTGATCAGTCTGTCGGCATATGTGATGGGCTGTCTGGTGGTAAGTGAGCGCCTCATTGACGGCCGTGCTCACCAGGACTATCTTGTTCTGTGTAGCTGCAATCAGGGCGGATTTCTCTTCCAATGTGAACTGCGCTGGAACAAACAAGTGTATTAGAGGACGCCTTACTGTACAGCATGCACAGGAGAGTCGCCACAGGTATACACAGGTAGACGTGTGAGGATTATATAGAGCCGCGATCACATGAAGAGACGTGTGAGGATTATACAAAGCCGCGATCACATGAAGAAGAGACGTGTGAGGATTATATAGAGCCGCGATCACATGAAGAGACGTGTGAGGATTATATAGAGCCGCGATCACATGAAGAACAGACGTGAGGATTATATAGAGCCACGATCACATGAAGAACAGACGTGTGATGATTATATAGAGCCGCGATCACATGAAGAGACGTGTGAGGATTATACAGAGCCGCGATCACATGAAGAAGAGACGTGAGGATTATATAGAGCCACGATCACATGAAGAAGAGACGTGTGAGGATTATATAGAGCCGCGATCACATGAAGAGACGTGTGAGGATTATATAGAGCCGCGATCACATGAAGAGACGTGTGAGGATTATATAGAGCCGCGATCACATGAAGAGACGTGTGAGGATTATACAGAGCCGCGATCACATGAAGAAGAGACGTGAGGATTATATAGAGCCGCGATCACATGAAGAAGAGACGTGTGAGGATTATATAGAGCCGCGATCACATGAAGAAGAGACGTGAGGATTATATAGAGCCACGATCACATGAAGAAGACACGTGAGGATTATATAGAGCCGCAATCACATGAAGAAGAGACGTGAGGATTATATAGAGCCGCGATCACATGAAGAACAGACGCATGAGGATTATATAGAGCTGCGATCACATGAAGAACAGACGTGTGAGGATTATATAGAGCCGCGATCACATGAAGAAGAGACGTGAGGATTATATAGAGCCGCGATCACATGAAGAAGAGACGTGAGGATTATATAGAGCCGCGATCACATGAAGAAGAGACGTGTGAGGATTATATAGAGCCGCGATCACATGAAGAGACGTGAGGATTATATAGAGCCACGATCACATGAAGAAGAGACGTGAGGATTATATAGAGCCGCGATCACATGAAGAAGAGACGTGAGGATTATATAGAGCCGCGATCACATGAAGAAGAGACGTGTGAGGATTATATAGAGCCGCGATCACATAAAGAGACGTGAGGATTATATAGAGCCACGATCACATGAAGAAGAGACGTGAGGATTATATAGAGCCACGATCACATGAAGAACAGACGTGAGGATTATATAGAGCCGCGATCACATGAACAGACGTGAGGATTATATAGAGCCGCGATCACATGAAGAACAGACGTGTGAGGATTATATAGAGACGCGATCACATGAAGAGACGTGTGAGGATTATATAGAGCCGCGATCACATGAAGAAGAGACGTGTGAGGATTACATAGAGCCGCGATCACATGAAGAAGACGTGTGAGGATTATATAGAGCCGCGATCACATGAAGAAGAGACGTGTGAGGATTACATAGAGCCGCAATCACATGAAGAGACGTGTGAGGATTATATAGAGCCACGATCACATGAAGAAGAGACATGTGAGGATTATATAGAGCCGCGATCACATGAAGAAGAGACGTGTGAGGATTATATAGAGCCGCGATCACATGAAGAACAGACGTGAGGATTATATAGAGCTGCGATCACATGAAGAAGAGACGTGAGGATTATATAGAGCCGCGATCACATGAAGAAGAGACGCATGAGGATTATATAGAGCCGCGATCACATGAAGATACGTGTGAGGATTATATAGAGGCGCGATCACATGAAGAAGAGACGTGTGAGGATTATATAGAGCTGCGATCACATGAAGAAGAGACGTGTGAGGATTATATAGAGCCGCGATCACATGAAGAGACGTGTGAGGATTATATAGAGGCGCGATCACATGAAGAAGAGACGTGTGAGGATTATATAGAGCTGCGATCACATGAAGAAGAGACGTGTGAGGATTATATAGAGCCGCGATCACATGAAGAGATGTGAGGATTATATAGAGCAGTGATCACATGAAGAAGAGACGTGTGAGGATTATATAGAGCCACGATCACATGAAGAAGAGACGTGTGAGGATTATATAGAGCCGCGATCACATGAAGAAGAGACGTGTGAGGATTATATAGAGCCGCGATCACATGAAGAAGAGACGTGTGAGGATTATACAAAGCCGCGATCACATGAAGAGACGTGTGAGGATTATATAGAGCCGCGATCACATGAAGAGACGAGTGAGGATTATATAGAGCCGCGATCACATGAAGAAGAGACTTGAGGATTATATAGAGCCACGATCACATGAAGAACAGACGTGTGAGGATTATACAGAGCCGCGATCACATGAAGAAGAGACATGTGAGGATTATATAGAGCTGCGATCACATGAAGAAGAGACGTGTGAAGATTATATAGAGCCACGATCACATGAAGAACAGACGTGTGAGGATTATATAGAGCCGCGATCACATGAAGAGACGTGTGAGGATTATATAGAGCCGCGATCACATGAAGAACAGACGTGTGAGGATTATATAGACCCGCGATCACATGAAGAAGGGACGTGTGAGGATTATATAGAGCCGCGATCACATGAAGAAGAGACGTGTGAGGATTATATAGAGCCACGATCACATGAAGAAGAGACGTGTGAGGATTATATAGAGCCACGATCACATGAAGAGACGTGAGGATTATATAGAGCCGCGATCACATGAAGAACAGACGTGTGAGGATTATATAGAGCCACGATCACATGAAGAGACGTGTGAGGATTATATAGAGCCGCGATCACATGAAGAAGAGACGTGTGAGGATTATATAGAGCCACGATCACATGAAGAGACGTGAGGATTATATAGAGCCACGATCACATGAAGAAGAGACGTGTGAGGATTATATAGAGCCGCGATCACATGAAGAAGAGACGTGTGAGGATTATATAGACCCGCGATCACATGAAGGGACGTGTGAGGATTATATAGACCCGCGATCACATGAAGAAGAGACGTGTGAGGATTATATAGAGCCGCGATCACATGAAGAGACGTGTGAGGATTATATAGACCCGCGATCACATGAAGAAGGGACGTGTGAGGATTATATAGAGCCGCGATCACATGAAGAAGAGACGTGTGAGGATTATATAGAGCCGCGATCACATGAAGAACAGACGTGAGGATTATATAGAGACGCGATCACATGAAGAACAGACACATGAGGATTATATAGTGCCGCGATCACATGAAGAACAGACGTGTGAGGATTATATAGAGCCGCGATCACATGAAGAAGGAACGTGTGAGGATTATATAGAGCCGCGATCACATGAAGAGACGTGTGAGGATTATATAGAGCCGCGATCACATGAAGAACAGACGTGAGGATTATGTAGAGCTGCGATCACATGAAGAGACGTGAGGATTATATAGAGCCGCGATCACATGAAGAGACGTGAGGATTATATAGAGCCGCGATCACATGAAGAAGAGACGTGTGAGGATTATATAGAGCCGCGGTCACATGAAGACGTGTGAGGATTATATAGAGCCGCGGTCACATGAAGACGTGTGAGGATTATATAGAGCCGCGATCACATGAAGAAGAGACGTGAGGATTATATAGAGCCGCGATCACATGAAGAGACGTGTGAGGATTATATAGAGCCGTGATCACATGAAGAACAGACGTGTGAGGATTATATAGAGCCGCGATCACATGAAGAAGAGACGTGAGGATTATATAGAGCCGCGTAGTCATAGCTCTAAAGCTATGACCTTTTAATAACATATTTTACATTTTCTTGTGATGTCTCAGTCTGAACCTTCCCCCTTGTGTTTTATAAGAATGTAGTTTGCGCTGATTCTTGCTGCCCCCTCCCCCTGGTTTCTGTTCCCCTCCCCCGTGCCTGGTTTGGCCAGATCTGGTTATAATGGCTGGAGATTCTCCTGGAGGAGGGGGGGGGGAGGTGAGTTTCTTCTTCCCATTCATCTCTGAAGAAACCCTTTGCATATTTCTTTCTTTCCATGGCCTTATAGATTTGGAGTTTCCCGTTCTCTGTATGTCAAGCTGTGGCGGTTTCTGCATGTGTGGGGTGGGGGACGTTTTGGAGGTGTGAGTGTCCTGGGAATAGTTCATGGACTGTAGTTTAGGAGCACGGCCCTCACTGCTCTTGTATCTCTGAATTTTGTTACTCTATATTGTCTCGTGTTGTCTGTACATGTCCCCTCTGAATTGTAAAGCGCTGCGGATTATGTTGGCGCTATATAAATAAATACTATATTTGAGGTGTGTGTGTTCCCGGAGGGGTCATGGTTGCGGTGTAAGTCCCTAGATGAGGGTGTTTGGGGTGTGCATGTTCAGGGACGTGCATGTAGTTGTGTACTTTGGGTTACATCGTAGTATTCCTGGTGCTGACACCTTACGTTCCTCATCCTTGTCTCGCTCACCCACGCCCTATGCTTTTTTAATGTCTTAGTTTTTAAGACTTCAAAGAAATAATGATACAAGTTTACATGGATGTGCAGGACCCACACCTGGGGCGGCCGTCCCCATCTCCACCCTTTTGTTGTGTTTTATAAGGCAGCTCCCGGTTACTACCGCCGGTCCACCGCCTTACCTCAGCTCTTCCCCTGGCTGGTGACGACAAAGGGGACAACAGTGGCATTGTCTCCTCAATCCCTACCGGATCATGCAGTCTGCTCATCAGTCCTCACCTGCAGCGCGTGTAGTATGGCATTGTGCCATAGGTGGAGCAGACATTGGCACTGATAAGGACTGACCTGATCCAAAGGAAGTTCTTTCCGGATTCCTCCAGGTGGAGGCGTCTGGACTTAGTATCTGGGCATGGGTTGATGTTCTGTAGCCCGAGTAGCTGGTTGTTGTCATGCTTTCATGGGTTAGGGTTCCAGCATGTATTTCCCCCTACGTTTAGTATAACTTTCTTACACGTGTGCTACATGCTAGTGCGTCTTGTGGGGCGTGCTGATGCCCAGTGGTTCTTGTAGGGGGTGTTCCTAATACTTGGTGGACCCATAGGAGGTTAAAGTTGTCCTTTAAAAAATGCCCCATTAATCTCGCAGTCGAGTAAGAAAATGGATATGGTAATCGTCCTCAGAAATGTACCCATGTTGCAGTGAGCCTCCTGATTTCCGCAGCGTTGGATGACTGCTATAGTCTGCTCTGTCAGCCTGACCCTTGTCTTTTCCTTGTGGAGTCCTCCTGAAATACTTTGCTGTTTTTTCTCCGCAGAGTCATATAAAATGTATGAAATATTTTCCTGTGAATGGGACTGCGGAAACTCTGACAGGACTCGTATAGGATTGGATGCGGTTTGTCGGATTCGCTCTCCGATTTCACTACAGGATCGTTGACCAACTAGAAAAGCTGTATCTATAATCAGGCATACATCTGTGCATCCAGGCCTTCCTGCCCGGGATTATGTGCCCAGCGTCTGGACTGGTAATGCTCCAGCGGATTACCTTCATCACTACCCGTCCTGCGGTCACCACTGCTTGTTCCCGGTGAGGTGTGCAGACAGGCTCTGGGAGTGGTCGTCGGTGTACAGACACGTCCTGTATACACCCGGTCCCCACGCTCATGGATATGATCATCTTCAGTTATTCAGGCAGTGTACGATCTGGCAGTCATCTGCAGGGCATGCTGGGATTTGTAGTTGGGGATGTTGCACGCCGTGTCCTGCTTCTGATGAACTCTTACACATTCCTCCTTTGCACACAAGTTCCTTGTACAAATATTTGCTCTCTGGCTATACTCCCTGTGCCGATAGCGTGTAAGGGTGTGTGCGCGGTACGTTCACCCGCTCCAGGTGTGGTACCAGGGTAGTGTGCGTGTGTCAGGTGTGCACTCTGTAGTAATCCCTCGCCAGCTTCAGTTACATGTGTGGTTTCTCTTCTCTTACTCTATGAAGCGGCCACCATGGATGGAAATCTTATGTATGTGATGCGCCCACGGAGTCTGGGGTTACCAGTCACCGGATAGTGGTTCTTGTTCCTGGGTCGCCGCGGTGGACTCGCCCGGTTCCGTGACCTCAGCGTTGTCAATAAAGATGAAGGGATGGGGATGATGGGGGCAGTTGTTCGTGACTCCACCTGTGGTGTGCTGCCAATTTTTAGCCGCTGCTGCGGGAAGTCTGCTGGGGCGGATGGTGACATAGCTTGGGTGTTACAGCTCTCCACAGGTAGAGCTAGGCCCTAGGGAGGATGTTTGTGGTAGTAGTATATGGCGCCGGAGCACAGGGGCAACGGCGCGGGTAGAAATGGGACGACACAGAAGCTTCAGTTGAAGGTCTTTAGTCACTGTAAGGTCGTCACCCTTCGAGCGCCGGTCCCCACTGTGATGGGCTTCACCCGATCCCGGACAGGTCAGAGACCAGAATCGGTGCTGTGAATTGTGAACCCTTTCTCCTTGTGCTGTGTTTGATAGATCTCTGTGACTTGTAGTCCTACAGAGACCCATGTCCTGGGTTTTGTTCCCGTCCCAATTAGCAGGCAGCGCGAGTCTGTTATGAGCTGGATCATGATTACAACTCCTGCCTCTATGTGCTGCTTTACCCCGGGCACTTGTGGGCCAGGAGACTTGGAATCCCCTGCCCGGCGGATTTGTTAGAGGGACATAACGTGTGTGCCCCCCCCCCCTCCCCTAACCTAGGGCTTCGCACCCCGTCTGCGCCGGTACTGAGGGAGCTATTAGCTCCCCCTCAGCGACCGTGTAACTCCTGCGTCTCACACCATCCCTGTCTCCGTGTGTGTGTGTGTGTGTGACCTTTATCCCCAGTGTGTAGCTCCACTTCCCCCCCCCCCCCCCCCCCCCCAGGTGCTGACCAGTGAGTGGAAAGTCACGTTTCCAATAATGGCCACCTCTATCCCAGTTCCAGTGGTTTGCATACAACATATAGCTTGGTAGCCATGTGATAAACACCGGTAAATAACCTCCTCCTTACCCGGAATGAATACTGCACCTTTAAATGAGGTGCAGTACCCTGTGGCGCTTGAAGCCTCAGGGGCGACACATATGCAATTTCCCCTTGGTTCTTTGGTCCCTGGAGGTAGGTCGGACAACTGTAGATGCAGTGTCATGTCACACAACACTGTATTATTCTTTATACACTTTTGATGTTGGGGTCCTTGTCATACTGAGAGCCCAAATATGTGCAGTTCTGTTGGAATGACATTTAGCTGCTGAATAAGGGGGAGGAGGGAGTCGGGAGGAGGGGGCGTCTGGAGGAGGGAGGGGGGGGTGCGTCTGGAGGAGGATGACATGATGAAGGGTTCTGGAGGTGGTGAAGAGGGGCAGGGGGGCCTGTGGAGGACAGTGTGTTCTGGCAGCCACTGATTTGGAAGGTTGAGCGGATTATAGTTTGTTATTGGGGTAAATTGTGTTCTCCCCTGTTGTGTAGGACTCATTACTAGTGCCTGCGGAAGGGGACTGCCCCGGGGCGGTCACCAAGAAGCTGATTAAGGGGGGGGCCCGCACTGTTTGAAAAGCTGCAGGCGGCCGCAACACAGATGCAGACTTGCCCACACCGCGTGGCCTCTGCTGAAGAGGGAGTGGCCAGAGGCAGTCTTCTTGCAGGAGAGCGGTGAGAGATGCCAGGAAGAGAACAGCCAATCAGGAAGGGGCGGAGCTTGTTCAGTACAGCGCAGGAGAGAAATTCTGGAAAAACATTGCTGGAGAAAGAGTGGAAACCTGAGCAAGAAGAAAACAGAGCAGAATAAGCAGAGGAGAGAGAGCTCAGCAAACAAGAAGCGGAGAGAAGAAGCACCAGAGAGAAAAAGCAGAGGCCAGGATCTGATCACAGCCAGGAGGAGCCACAGGAAGTGACTGCAGCATGGAGGCCGGAGGCTGACACTAACAGGATCTCTCCCAGCACAGGAGCAGGTGAGTATTATAATGTACAAATGTCTCCTATAACACTACAGAAACAGTACTGTCACATCCCTGTGTTTTATCCCTGTGCTGTCACATCCCTGTGTTTTATCCCTGTGCTGTCACATCCCTGTGTTTTATCCCTGTGCTGTCACATCCCTGTGTTTTATCCCTGTGCTGTCACATCCCTGTGTTTTATCCCTGTGCTGTCACATCCCTGTGTTTTATCCCTGTGCTGTCACATCCCTGTGTTTTATCCCTGTGCTGTCACATCCCTGTGTTTTATCCCTGTGCTGTCACATCCCTGTGTTTTATCCCTGTGCTGTCACATCCCTGTGTTTTATCACTGTGCTGTCACATCCGTGTGTATTATCCCTGTACTGTGACTTCACTGTGTTTATGATCCCTGTGCTGTGACATCCTTGTGTATGATCCCTGTGCTGTGACATCCTTGTGTATATTATCCCTGTGCTGTGACATCCTTGTGTATATTATCCCTGTGCTGTGACTTCCCTGTGTATGATCCCTGTGCTGTGACTTCCCTATGCTACGTTCCATCCGGCCGCTGCATCGGCTAAATGTGCCGCATGTGGCAAAAAACTGACGAACGCAAGCCCATGCGGCACAATACAGCACTAATGTAAGTCTATGCAAAAAAAACACAAACGGCAAACCTGTTGCGGTTTTTCTGCAAAGCGCCAGATTGTGCCGCACAGGAAAAAAACTGATGTGTGAAAGCAGCCTTAACAGATATTTATCAAGTGCATACGTGAAAGGATTGACACCAGACAGTCAGATGTGAATCTCTCCTTGATCAGAGATTGGCTCCTTAATTTCAACAGAGCTTTGACTTATATAAACTAGAAAAAGGCACGTGGTCAGCTCTACAGTGGATGTGTCCATTGGACAGTGGGTTGGTCAGTGGGCTAGTCCATGGACTGAGTGGTTGGCGGATCCGTGATGACATCGTGGGCTGATCCGTGCTGTTGTCGGAGGGTGGGTCTGACGTAATCAGTGGCCATCTTGGATGTCTGTCACACATGATATATCGAAAAACTGGCTTGTGTATGGAGAATCGATTTAATTGAACACACTTCCCACAATCCCCTATGTCCCGTGGTTAATTAAGTATTTGATCCAATGGCCCTCCTCAACATAATCATGATTGACCTGCTTGAATGTGTTGGGAGCCCCTGACCTTGCTGATCCCATTGTTCTCATGCAGATGCTTACACTTCGGGGGGCCAGTCATGTGGTGGTTGTGCCGCAGTGCCACCACAGCTCAACAGCTTCTTGCACTCTTGTTACCCCCTCACTCGCCTTTGTGCTTAGCACGGTCTCATTCTCACCCCCACAATTGACTTTTCTACTTTCACTGACATGTTTTCTTCTCTTCAGGTTTACGAAGGAGGATTACACTGTGCACGTGGCCATCAACGATTACCTGGATATATATTGTCCGCACTACGACCCCCGAGTTCCTGCAGAACAGACTGAGAACTTTGTGCTTTATATCGTGGACCGTGAAGGTTATGAGGGTTGCGACCTGACTTCTGAAGCCTACAAACGCTGGCAGTGTAATCAGCCGCACGCCCCAGCCGGGCCCATCAAATTTTCAGAAAAGATCCATCGTTTCACCCCGTTTTCTCTGGGGGTGGAATTCCACGAGGGCCAGGACTATTACTACATCTGTAAGTCCCCAAGCCCCCCTTCTCTGCCCCGACACCCAACAAACCATATCCTGACGCCCACAACACTTTTGTTTTTGCTTCTATTTTTCATGAGCGGAGTTGAAAGATCTAAGACCTTTTCTATGGACACAAAAAGCCTTGATCTCTCAGATTGTAGTTGTTCACAAATTTGTCTAAATCTTTGTCAATGAGCGCTCTTCATTTGCCGGGATAATCCATCCACTCACAAGTGCAGCAGATCAAGATGCTGATTAGACAACTGTTATTGCACAGGTGCGCTTTAGGCTGGCCACAATAAAAGGCCACTCTAAAATGTGCAAATTTACGGTATTGGAATGGTCCAGGGGGGGGGGGGTGCTGTCAGAAAACCAATCAGTATCTGGTGTGATCGCCATTTGCTAGTCTGCCATCTGTTTTGTACATCGAAAACTAGGATTCATCCATGAAGAGAACCTCTCCAGCGTGCCAGGCGCCATCGGATGTGAGCATTTGCCCACTCAAGTTGGTTATGATGAATTGCAGTCAGGCGGAGACCCCACTAAGGAGGAGGAGGACTAAAGCTGCAGGCAGGCGGGAGACCCCGACGAGGAGGACTGAAGCTGCAGGCAGGCGGAGACCCCAACGAGGAGGACTGAAGCTGCAGGCAGGCGGGAGACCCCGACGAGGAGGACTGAAGCTGCACGCAGGCGGAGACCCCACTGAGGACGAGGACGACTGAAGCTGCAGGCAGGCGGAGACCCCACTGAGGACGAGGACGACTGAAGCTGCAGGCAGGCGGAGACCCCGACGAGGACGACTGAAGCTGCAGGCAGGCAGAGACCCCCGACAAGGGGAACTGAAGCTGCAGGCAGGCGGAGACCCCGACGAGGAGGACTAAAGCTGCAGGCAGGCGGAGACCCCGACGAGGAGGATTAAAGCTGCAGGCAGGCGGAGACCACGACGAGGAGGACTGAAGCTGTAGGCAGGCGGAGACCCCGACAAGGAGGATTAAAGCTGCAGGCAGGCGGAGACCCCGACGAGGGGGGACTAGCTGCAGGCAGGAGGAGACCCCGACTAGGATGATGAGCTTCCTTGAGGCGGTTTCTGCAGAAATTCTTTGGTTCTGCACCAGTCGTTGCAGCAGCTGTTTGGGTGGCCGAGCTCAGACTATCTTGGAGGTGAAGATGCTGGATGTGAAGGTCTTGGGCCGGTGTGGTACACGTGGTCTGTGGTTGTGAGGCCGGTTGGATATACTGCTAAATTCTTTGAAACGCACTTGGAGACGGTTTATAGTAGATAAACATTCAATTCACGGGCAACAGCTCTGCTGGGCCTTTCTGCAGTCAGGACAACTGCACACTCCAAAACTTGTGGCATTGTGCTGTGATAAAACTGCACATTTTAGAGTGGTCTTTTATTATGGCCAACAAAAGGCGCACCTGTGCAATAATCCTGTCTAATCAGCATCTTGTATATGTATAGTGGATGGATTGTCTCTGTGTAAATCTGTTAGTGAGCACTTTTCTATAAATTTGTGAACAATGTTTGTGATTAAAGCCCTTTTTGTGGTCATAGAAAGTCTTAGCTCTGAGTTCAGCTCATGAAATCCTGCATTTATATTGATCTGTGCTCTGTAGATGGGGTGTGGCTCGATCAGACGCCACATAAGCAGTTGGTACACATGGCTTGTCCACCTTGCTGCTGAAGTTGGAGGCTTTTATTGAATAATTAAGAGAACGTGTGATGTCACTAATAAAAGCAAGAAAACTAGAAGAAAATGTCTGCCTATGCGGCGGTACCAAGCCTTAAAGGGAACCTGCCAGGTCAAAAAAGCACTAACTTACAAGCAGGAGCCTGTGTGAGCTAGTAACCCCTTCCTACCCATCCCTGTGTTGTAATATAAAAGTAATAAGTACGTTTTATTTCTTACATATTCGCTGTGTAAATGAGCCGGGGCTGTAGCCCCATGGGTGTCGCCCCGTGGGCGTTTGTATGCTTTCCATGGTATCACTCCCATACGTGATATGTCACGTCAGCGCCTTCAGAATCCCGCACATGCGCGCGCTCGCCTTTCTCGCCACCTCATCCTGGAGATCTTGCTGGCTTCAGACGCGCACTGCGCATGCTCAGAAGACTCCTGCGGTTCCGGTCATGCGCAGTGCGCATCTGAACCCGGCAAGTAAACACCAGCATGAGAAGGCGGCGAGAATGGTAAGCGTGTGGGATGTGAAGCCGCTGATGGTGACGTCACACATGTAAATGCATGGTAATCCACCCACAGGGACGTGATACCATGGAAAGCATGCTAACGCCCACAGGGCGATGCGACACCCATGGGGCTAGAGACCTATGCTGTTTACATAGGGAGTATATAAGTAATAAAACGTATTTTATTACTTTCATATTACACAATATTACAACACCGGGATGGGTAGGAAGGGGTTACTAGCTCACACAGGCTCCTGCTTGTAGGGTAACGCTTTTTTTTGACCTGACAGGTTCATTTAACAGGTTCTTCTCAGACAATCACTTTCTTACTTCTTAGATTTTAGAAGGCTTGTGAGCTCTAAGAAGGTTGTATCCGGTATGGGTCTGATCTTGGTAGTGTTGTCACATCACATGGCTGAAGCATTGCATTCCTTTACTGGTCATTGGTTTCGGTAATTCTCCCATGAAGAGGGCTCCTCTCTCCTTGCTTACAATTTTGGGCACCATATCTGCAGACCACCTCACTTATGAATTTCTTGTATTTGTTTTTGTATTGGCACTGGTCACGGCCCAAGCTTCAGGCCCCCAGAGATGTCAATACCAGAGCGTGTTCTGAAGTACCAACTTTAGGTAGTGTGATATAGCACACCAGGGAACACGTGCCCTCTCAGGGGGGGGGGGTCTGGGGGCATGGGCCCTCCTGGGTGGGTGCACTCACTGGGGCAATGGGTAATTTCCTCACGCTTGCTACCTGCTCACAACTAGCTGGCTATGTTCTTTTGCTGAGTAGGTGGGGAATCTGGTTTCTAGTGTTTGCTGTCCAGGGCTGTCAGGACACTAGGCAAGCTGCCTTTGTCTAAGGGGGGGGGGGGGTGTGCTCTTGGGGCCATTAGGAGTCAATTCTATACATGCCCCAATTTTCTGCAACACATCCTTAACAAATTAAATTAGAGGTACATCAGGCAGAGGAAGCTAAATCCTGGATCAGAATTGAAAATGAGTCACACACAGTTTAGGGGCGAAGTCATACTGAAAAATACCTCCCCCCCCCCCACCCCCACCCCCACCCCCGAGACCAACATTCTACATTGCTGCAGTCTCGTTATCCTCCTTGGTTATTTCCCACTCTCTCTCGCTCTCCTTTCTTCCTTGACCGTTTGCCGGGCTGTTTCCTTCCTGAGTGGCTGGTGCGTAGGTCTAAGGCCATTCATGAAACACTAGTGAGGAGTCACAGCCTTTCTGTAAGATTACAAACACAGGTCCTCCCATGTGGCCCGGTATGCCTCCGCGAGGCACATTCCATATGTTATGGCTGGTTTCCGTCAGCTGCGTTGTGGGGGCAATGAGTTCACTGGGGAACTAGGGCCAATATGTTTCTACAGGATACACTTGGGTTGGGATCGGCACTTCATAAATATCTACTACCCTTGGATGTGGGAATTGCAGACGGGTGGTGGTCCTCATAGGGAATAGAGGCACCTTGAGTGATATCTTTGAGAATGAAGACCCAGCGGACACAGAATAATTAACACCAGGCAGATTCTTTTGGCCACAATGTCTACAGGTCCATCCCATCGACCCTGCATAAGGTGGGGGGTACCGGTTTTACATAAAGTACAGCAACTACAGGGGTCTCGGGTTGCTTTTTTTTCATACTGTCAGAGATTATACACCATACTGTGCCTGATTTCTTCGGGTTTATGTTCACTCATTTGAGAGACGCTTGGCTACTTCTAACCACATCCTGGCCTGCTCGTCTGTAATTACCTTTCCGCCATCCTTCCCAATTGCACATATACGTCTCCCATTCCTTCTGTGTCTCACTACGGTCTCATCAGTGGAGTCAAGGGTGTGGTACCTCTGAGGTTGCTCACTTCCCTACAGTTGCCAGTCCTCATGATTGCAACTTGAATGCAGATGTGGAGTCAGATGAATTTTCTGAAGAAAATTTAGAAAGGAGAAACAGGGAAGAGATACAGTTGTGCTGAAAAGTTTACATACCCTGGTAGTTTTTTTTTTTTTTTTCTTTTCTTTCTTGGCCTTTTTTCCACTCCTGGTTAGTGGTTGCATGACGCCATTTATTGTCACACTGTTTCCTATTTTTAAATCATAATGACAACGAAAAACCTCCAAATGACCCTAATAAAAAGTTAACAAACGCCTGTTGTTAATACCGTGTATTGCCCCCTCGAACATCAATGACAGTGCAAAGTCTTTTGTGGTCGTTGTGGACGAGGCTCTTTATTTTCTCAGATGGTAAAGCTGCTGATTTCTTCTTGGCAAAAAATCTCTAGTTCCTGTAAATTCCTGGGCTTTCTTGCATGAACAGCTTTGCTTGACTTCTCCCCAGAGTGACTCAATGATATTGAGGTCAGGAGACTGAGATAGCCACTCCAGAACCTTCACTTTGTTCTCCTGTAGCCAATGACAGGTCAACTTAATCATTGTCATGTTGGAACGTCCAAGTACATCCCATGCACAGCCTCTGGGCTGATGAGTGCAAATTTGCCTCCAGTATTTGCTGATAATGTGCTGCATTCATTTTTCCTTCAATTTTGACCAAGTTTCCTATGCGTTTATAGCTCACACATCCCCACATCATCAGCGATCCACACCCATGCGTTACATTTGGAATGGTGTTCCTTTCATCATATGCCTTGTTGACACCTCTCCAAATGTAATGTTTAAGGTTGTGGTCAAAAAGTTTGCTTTTGGTCTCATCACTCCAAATTCCCGTGTTCCAGAAGTTTGGAGGCTTGTCTGGCGTAATTGTAGGTGAGATACTTTGTCACATTTGCGCAGTAATGGCTCTCTTCTGGTGACTCAACCATGCAGCCCTTTTTTTTTTTTTTTTTTTTTCTTCAAGTGCATCCTTATTGTGCATCTTTAAACAGCCACACCACTAGTTTTCTGTGAGTCCTGTATTTAATATGATGTTGTTTGTAGGTTTTTCTTTGCATCCCGAGCAAGTTTTCCTTCACAGTTGTGGCCGAAATGTTTGTTGGTCTACCTGATCATGGTTTGTTTTTTTCCAGAGCTCCTGATTTTCCATTTAATCACAGTTTGAACACTGCTGACTGGCGTTAACGATTCCTTGGATATCTTTTTGTATCCCTTTCCTGTTTTATACAATTCAGCTATCTTTTCCTGTAGATTTGTTGACCATTCTTTTGCTTTGTTTTCCCATGACTCACAATCCAGAAACGTGAGTGGCTGTATGAAGGATGCAAGAGCCTGTCTGGATCTCAGAAGCTCGCTCCGCTTTTATGCAAATGTAGCGCCCCTGAGCCACTCAGGGCACTACTAGGAACTGCATCCTCACCAGGATGCAGGGCCTACACCCTGGGGCCTGGAACACCAGTGCCAGCAACCACAACACACTCCAAAATCCTAGTTACGACTCCACACTAGGGTTAATTGGCTAGTCAGACACAAGGGGATGGCCACCTAGAGGGCAGAGCCAAACTAGAGGTACTAGACAGTCTGGAGGGAGGGGAAGGCAGAAAGAGTAGGAAGTGGAAAGAGGTGCCTGAGAGCTGGGTCGTGTAACGGTGACCCAGGGGCACAGAGTGGTCGCCAGGGCAGGTACACCAGAGTACCGCTTGGACCAGACCACGCACTGGGCACAGGGCCCTAGATTAGACGCCAGTTTCATACGGTCTGGCAAATACCTGTACAGTGAGGGGACCTTCATGGACCTCACTGACCCACAGATCCGGGGGCACCATCAGTAAATCAAGGATCAGGGTTCGGGACACAGACCAGCCCTACAGGGTCCACAATGTCCGCTGTACGGACAAGGAGACTGCCACAAAAAAGGGACAGAGCAACAGAGTTATCAACTGGCACTGGAACTACAGGGACCTGAACCAGCCGTCCAAGGGTCAAGAGTGAGTAGAGACTGTTAATTACAATCCACGGTGTGGCCTCCCTTATTGCTCCATCACACATCTCCAGGGCTCAGCCCTACCTGCGGAGGGCCTACCACCACAGCTGCCATTACCACCAGCCCTAGAGACAATTGACTCAGCAGCGGCGGTTTCACCATATTAACCGCAACCCGCAGGTGGCATCCAGGGCTGTGGAGTCGGTAAGCCAAACCTTCGACTCTGACTCCTACATATATTGCTTATAGTTAGGTGATCATCAGACATTTAATAATTTTTATGATACAATAATCAATATATTTGGATAGAACATAAAATAATATTTATTGGATACAACTTTAGAACACAAAAAACTGTAATAAATTGTAAATATGTAGTACAATATGTAATACACAGTAGATTACATATATATCTTGTGTGTGTATTTATCGTGTGTGTGTGTGTGTGTGTATGTATGTATGTATGTGTATATATATTTATTATTATTATTATTATTATTATTATTATTATTATTATTATTTTACAATTTATTAGTTTGTTCTAGAGTTGTATTCTAATAAGTATATTTCTTTGTCGCTCCATTGGGAGACCCAGACAATTGGGTGTATAGCTTCTGCCTCCGGAGGCCACACAAAGTATTACACTTAAAAGTGTAAACCCCTCCCCTCTGCCTATACACCCCCCCCGTGCATCACGGGCTCCTCAGTTTTTATGCTTTGTGTTGAAGGAGGCACACATGCACGCAAGCTCCACAATTTAGTCAGCAGCAGCTGCTGATTTTATCGGATGGAAGAAAAGAGGGCCCATAACAAGGCCCCCGGCATGCTCCCTTCTCACCCCACTCTGGTCGGCGGTGCTGTTAAGGTTGAGGTACCCATTGCGGGTACACAGGCAGGAGCCACATGCCGTTTTCCTTCCCCATCCCTTAGGGGCTCTGGGTGAAGTGGGATCCTAATCGGTCACCAGGCACTGGGACCGTGCTCCCTCCGCAGCCCCTGGGGGAATCTGCTGGACAGGAGACCGGGTATCGTCAGGGACAGGCCCTGCTCCTCTGAGGTACTCTGTGTCCCCTTGGGGACGGCGCATAGAGCGCCTGTCTAATGGACGCTGCAGCAGTTGCTGGTTGTGTTAGTGCGCCGGGACTACCGCGCTGACCGCGCTTGTTTGCCGGCCGCGCTTATAACTTTAGTCCCCGGCTTTTGCGGCCTAGTACCGCATATTCCCGCCCCCAGGCCTGCCAGTCAGGGGTAAGGGCGGGACGCTGCACTGGACGTCAGCGCTGAGGGCTGGACCATACTTTGTATCCTCCTCCCCCCTCACTGAGCACCGTGGGGCACCAGATTCCCGCACTTTCTGAGGCACGCCCACGGCTCCCTCCTCCTCTCAGAACGCTGGCAGCCATTCCTATCAGCACTTCTGACGCTGGGGAACTTCAGAGACGAGCTCCAACAGCTCTGGGAGGCCCAGGCAGGGAATCTGGTGATCACACAAACGCTGAGGGCGGTCGGTAAGCAGCACCTGTTACTAGGTGCTTGCCCCCCTGGGTGCTGAAGTGTATATTTATATGCTTATATTGTATACATTTACGCTGTACGGCCGCACTCCTGCTTTGGCTATATACCCTCTCTGATTGCTCTAAGAGGAGACAACAGCATGTCGTCCGCAAAAAGCAAGGGTGCCAAGGCACAGGCTTACTTGCAACCTGTACCTCATGTGCGGCTATGCTACCTGCAGGTTCCACCTACCCTCATTGTGTGCAATGCTCGGCCCCTGTGACACTCACTCAGCCGGAGCCTCTGCCACTGGTGGGGCCCTCGGCCCAGGTGGAAACTTTCTGAGTCTATGGATAAATGGTCTGCTAAGATACTAGAAGCTTTGCAGTCCAGACCTGTAACACAAGCCCCGGGCACTGTTGTACCTTTTCCCTCAGACCCCCCTTGGTCGGCGCAGCAAAGTGCTCCTGGGGCGACTCATAGGTCCCACGGTGAGGACTCCGACACGGACCGCAGTCCCAGACCGGCTAAGCGGGCCCGCAGGGAGCTTCCCTCGACTTCATCACAGTGTTCAGGGTCTCAGCATGAGGACTCTCTGGATGATGAAACGGAGGTGGCAGATCAGGGCTCTGATTCTGACGCCGCTCTCAACCTTGATACACCTGAAGGGGATGCCATAGTAAATGACCTTATAGCGTCCATCAATCAGGTGTTGGATCTTTCTCCTCCAACTCCTCAGATTGAGGAGTCAGCTTCTCAGCAGGAGAAGTTCCATTTTAGGTTTCCCAAACGTACACGGAGTGGGTTTCTTGATCACTCCGACTTCAAAGATACAGTCCAGAAACACCGGGCTTATCCAGATAAGCGCTTTACTAAGCGCCTTAATGACACACGTTATCCCTTCCCCCCCTGACGTAGTCAAGGGTTGGGCTCAGTGTCCCAAGGTGGATCCTCCAATCTCTAGACTGGCGGCTAGATCCATAGTTGCAGTGGCAGACGGTGCATCACTCAAGGATGCCACTGACAGGCAGATAGAGCTCCTGATGAAGTCCATCTATGAAGCAATCGGCGCGTCCTTTGCTCCGGCATTCGCAGCCGTATGGGCACTCCAAGCTATCTCAGCCTGTTAGTCTGAGATTAATGCAGTCACACGTGCCTCTACTCCGCAGGTTATGTCCTTAACCTCTCAGGCGTCGTCATTTGCGTCCTACGCCATGAATGCTGTCCTGGACTCTGCGAGCCGTACGGCGGTAGCATCCGCCAATTCGGTGGCAGTCCGCAGGGCCATGTGGCTACGTGAATGGAAGGCAGACTCTGCTTCCAAAAAGTTCTTAACCGGTTTGCCATTTTCTGGCGACCGCCTGTTTGGCGAGCAATTGGATGAAATCATTAAACAATCCAAGGGAAAGGACTCGTCCTTACCCCAGTCCAAACCAAACAGACCTCAACAACGGAAGGTACAATCGAGGTTTCGGTCCTTTCGGCCCGCAGCCAGGTCTCAATTTTCCTCGTCCAACAGGCCACAGAAGGGTCAGAGGAACTCTGATTCATGGCGGTCTAAGTCACGTCCTAAAAAGACCGCCGGAGGAACCGCTCCCAAAGCGGCCTCCTCATGACGTTCGGCCTCCCCAAACCGCATCCTCGGTCGGTGGCAGGCTCTCCCGCTTTTGCGATGCCTGGTTGCCACATGTCCAAGACCGATGGGTGAGAGACATTTTGTCTCACGGTTACAGGATAGAGTTCCGCTCGCGTCCTCAGACTCGTTTCTTCAGAACATCTCCGCCCCCCGAACGAGCCGATGCTCTTCTTCAGGCGGTGAGCACTCTGAAGGCAGAAGGAGTGGTGATCCCTGTTCCTCTTCAGCAATGGGGTCACGGTTTTTACTCCAACTTGTTTGTGGTGCCAAAAAAGGACGGATCTTTCCGTCCCGTTCTGGACCTCAAACTGCTCAACAGACACGTAAAAACCAGGCGGTTCCGGATGGAATCCCTCCGCTCCGTCATCGCCTCCATGTCCCAAGGAGACTTCCTAGCATCAATCGACATCAGGGATGCTTATCTCCACGTGCCGATTGCACCAGAGCATCAGCGCTTCCTGCGTTTCGCCATCGGGGACGAACACCTTCAGTTCGTGGCACTGCCTTTCGGCCTGGCGACAGCCCCACGGGTCTTCACCAAGGTCATGGCATCCGTGGTGGCGGTCCTACACTCTCAGGGACACTCGGTGATCCCTTACTTAGACGATCTCCTCGTCAAGGCCCCCTCTCGGGTGGCATGCCAACACAGCCTGAACATTGCTCTGGAGACTCTCCAGAGATTCGGGTGGATCATCAATTTCCCAAAGTCAAAATTGACACCGACCCAATCGCTGACATATCTCGGGATGGAGTTTCATACTCTCTCAGCGATAGTGAAACTTCCGCTGGACAAACAGCGTTCACTACGGACAGGGGTGCAATCTCTCCTTCGAGCCCAGTCGCACCCCTTGAGGCGCCTCATGCACTTCCTAGGGAAGATGGTGGCAGCAATGGAGGCAGTTCCATTTGCGCAGTTTCATCTGCGTCCACTTCAATGGGACATTCTCCGCAAATGGGACAGGAAGTCGACGTCCCTCGACAGGAACGTCTCTCTTTCTCGGGCAGCCAAGGCCTCCCTTCAGTGGTGGCTTCTTCCCACTTCTTTGTCGAAGGGGAAATCATTCCTACCCCCATCCTGGGCTGTGGTCACGACGGATGCGAGTCTGTCAGGGTGGGGAGCGGTGTTCCTCCACCACAGGGCTCAGGGTACCTGGACTCAGCCAGAGTCCTCCCTTCAGATCAATGTTCTGGAGATAAGGGCAGTGTATCTAGCCCTAAAGGCATTCCAGCCGTGGCTGGAAGGCAGGCAGATCCGAATTCAGTCGGACAACGCCACGGCGGTGGCATACATCAACCACCAAGGCGGCACACGCAGTCGGCAAGCCTTCCAGGAAGTTCGGCGGATTCTGCTGTGGGTGGAAACCACAGCCTCCACCATCTCCGCAGTTCACATCCCGGGCGTAGAAAACTGGGAAGCAGACTTTCTCAGTCGCCAGGGCATGGACGCAGGGGAATGGTCTCTTCACCCGGACGTGTTTCAAGAGATCTGTTGCCGCTGGGGGAAGCCCAACGTCGACCTAATGGCGTCCCGGCACAACAACAAGGTCCCGGCATTCATGGCACGGTCTCAAGATCACAGAGCTCTGGCGGCAGACGCATTAGTTCAGGATTGGTCGCAGTTTCGGCTGCCTTATGTATATCCTCCTCTGGCACTGCTGCCCAGAGTATTACGCAAGATCGGGTCCGAATGCCGCCGCGCCATCCTCATCGCCCCAGACTGGCCGAGGAGGTCGTGGTACCCGGATCTGTGGCATCTCACGGTGGGTCAACCGTGGGCACTACCAGACCGTCCAGACTTACTGTCTCAAGGGCCTTTTTTCCATCTGAATTCTGCGGCCCTCAACCTGACTGTGTGGCCATTGAGTCCTGGATCCTAGCGTCTTCAGGGTTATCTCAAGAGGTCATTGCCACTATGAGACAGGCCAGGAAACCAACGTCCGCCAAGATCTACCACAGGACGTGGAGGATCTTCTTATCCTGGTGCTCTGATCAGGGTTTTACTCCCTGGCCATTTGCCTTGCCCACTTTTCTGTCCTTCCTTCAATCCGGAATGGAAAAGGGTTTGTCTCTCGGCTCTCTTAAGGGACAAGTCTCGGCGCTCTCTGTGTTTTTTCAAAAGCGTCTAGCCAGGCTTCCACAGGTACGCACGTTCCTGCAGGGGGTTTGCCACATTGTCCCTCCTTACAAGCGCCCGTTAGAACCCTGGGATCTGAACAAGGTGCTAACGGTTCTTCAGAAACCACCTTTCGCGCCAATGAGAGATATTTCTCTTTCACGCCTTTCACAGAAGGTGGTCTTCCTAGTGGCAGTCACATCACTTCGGAGAGTGTCTGAGCTAGCTGCACTGTCATGCAAAGCCCCCTTCCTGGTGTTTCACCAGGACAAGGTGGTTCTGCGTCCGGTTCCGGAATTTCTCCCTAAGGTGGTATCCCCTTTTCATCTCAATCAGGATATCTCCTTACCTTCTTTTTGCCCTCATCCAGTTCACCAGTGTGAAAAGGATTTGCACTTGTTAGATCTTGTGAGAGCACTTAGACTCTACATTTCTCGTACGGCGCCCCTGCGCCGCTCGGATGCGCTCTTTGTCCTTGTCGCTGGCCAGCGTAAAGGGTCGCAGGCTTCCAAGTCAACCTTGGCTCGGTGGATCAAGGAACCAATTCTTGAAGCTTACCGTTCTTCGGGGCTTCCGGTTCCCTCAGGGCTGAAAGCCCATTCTACCAGAGCCGTGGGTGCGTCCTGGGCATTGCGGCACCAGGCTACGGCTCAGCAGGTGTGTCAGGCGGCTACCTGGTCGAGTCTGCACACTTTCACGAAACACTATCAGGTGCATACCTACGCTTCGGCAGATGCCAGCCTAGGTAGGCAAGTCCTTCAGGCGGCGGTAGCCCACCTGTAGGAAGGGGCCGTTTTACGGCTCTATTACTGAGGTATTCTTTTACCCACCCAGGGACTGCTTTTGGACGTCCCAATTGTCTGGGTCTCCCAATGGAGCGACAAAGAAGGGAATTTTGTTTACTTACCGTAAATTCCTTTTCTTCTAGCTCCTATTGGGAGACCCAGCACCCGCCCCTGTTCCCTTCGGGCTGTTCTTTGTGTACACATGTTGTTCATGTTGAATTGTTCTGGGTTCATGGTTTTCAGTTCTCCGAACATCCTTCGGATTGAATTTACCTTAGACCAATTTATAAGTTTCCTCCTTCCTGCTTTTGCACCAAAACTGAGGAGCCCGTGATGCACGGGGGGGTGTATAGGCAGAGGGGAGGGGTTTACACTTTTAAGTGTAATACTTTGTGTGGCCTCCGGAGGCAGAAGCTATACACCCAATTGTCTGGGTCTCCCAATAGGAGCTAGAAGAAAAGGAATTTACGGTAAGTAAACAAAATTCCCTTCTTTATGTTCTATCCAAATATATTGATTATTGTATCATAAAGATGATTAAATGTCTGATGTTATGTTCTCATTGTACTACAATACATTTTTCACTTAAATATAAGCATTATACTAAATATTATTTAGTAAAATCTTCAGCACATTCTGCATTGCACTCCTGTCCCCAATTTATTATATATTTTAGGATTCTGAGTCGGTGCATTTTATACCGAGTCCGACTCCACCAAAATGAGCTCCGACTCAGACTACACGACTCCGACTCCACAGCCCTGGTGGCATCACACAAATGACTTTAATCTCCCCTGTAAATACTCCCCATTAAAAAGTACCCAGGGCACGGGACCGGGCAACGGCCACCAAAGTGACATTCCCCAGTTATACACCGCCCGGGACAGTACTCCATTCCCTGGGAGACACACACACACACACACACACACACACACACACACACACACACACACACACACACACACACACACACACACACACACACACACACACACGAGGATACCACCTTTATTAGCCATTCACACACATTTGTGTCAACTTCTGTGCAAGTGATCAGGCCAAAATCACCAGGGTGTGTGAACTTTTGGTGTTTTTGGTTGTCTTTATGATTTTAAAAGAGAAAACACAGTAGATGACAAATTGCTTCACCCAACCACTAACCATGAGTGGGGGGAAAAAAAATTGTGTTATTTATATTCTCTGAAAAAAGGCCAAGAAAGCAAAAAATCTACCGGGTTATGTAAACACTGATGTGCAGTTGTGCTCGAAAGAAGTGGTGTGATAGGCCAGTCTAAAGAAATGTGTTTTAAAGCATGCTTAAAAATATGGAGGCTAGGTATTTGGATCTTCCAAGGTAGTGCATTCCAGAAAACTGATGAAGCATGAGAAAACTCTTGGAGATGGAAGTGGGAGGTTTGGATTATGGAGGATGAGTCTTTTGCTCAGTTGCAGAGCTGTGGAGTGGACGGGTAGGGTTATAGAGATGAGATGTTGGATGCTGCAGAACTATCTAGAGGTTTTGGTGAGAGAAAAGGGAAAGTTAGCACTGGCCACTCTTAATGCCCTGCTCTCTCTCCCAATACCCTGGCCATCCTTGCGCTCTGACGTGCTGCCCATTATCTTTTACAGCTATCCCAGATGTGGGCAGTGTTGGTGAATGTCTCAAGATCCGGTTGTCTGTTTGCTGCCAATCAACAAGTAAGTGCTTCCCTCCTATGTCTTCATAGTGTAATCTCTGAAGAGGTCTTGACTTCTTTGGTCACTGATCTTCAAACGTTTGTGTTTCGCTCACAGCGCGACCAATCACCGAAGTCCCTAGATCCCAACCCCGGGACAGATCGCGTGGAGGAGGCGGGAGTTCACCCTCTCAGGATGGTGAGTGTATCCTAATTGCTCCTGCAGTCTCCCATGTCCCACTCTCATTCTCCTCTGTAGGCTCCCATGACCCCTCTCCTCCTTCTCTTCTGTCGGCCTTCGTGTCCCCCTTCTCCTTCTTTCCTGTAAGCTCCTGTGTCCCCCTCTCCTCCTTCTCACTCTCATATTGGGCTCTTTTCTCCCCTCTGTAGCCTCCCGTGTCCCCCATCTTTGCTCCTTTTCCCCTCTCTCCTCCTGGGATCTCCTCTCCTCCTCCCCTTTTGGTTCCCGTGTTCTCCTTTTCTCGCCCTTTTTGGCTCTTGTCGTCCTCTCCCTTGGGCTCTTGGCGCTGCTTTAGGCTTCTCTGTCCCCCCCTTTCCCCTGTAGGCTCCAATGTTCTCCTCTCACCTTTCTCTCCCCTGTAAGCTCCTGTGTCCCTCTCTCTCTTCTCCTCGGCCTCTCCCTTGGGCACCTGTCTCGCATGTAGGCTCTGATGTTTCCCTCTCTTCTCCTCGGCCTCTCCCTTGGGCACCTGTCTCGCATGTAGGCTCTGATGTTTCCCTCCCTTGGGCTCCTGTCTCCCCTGTAAGCTCCTGTGTCCCTTTTTTCTTCGACCTCTCCCTTGGGCTCCTGTTTCGCATGTAGGCTCTGATGTCCCCCTCTTGGGCCCCTGTCTCCCCCTCTACTCCCCTTTTTTGTCTCTTGTAATCACCTTCTTATCTGTAACTTCTGGCTGCTTTATTTCAGATCCCTGGAGGCAGAGTAGAAATGTATCCTTTGGGTCCTGTGCACCCTCCACCCTGCTGCTCGCTCTGTGCCTCTTCCTCCTCTTTTTCTAATGCTGGGGTCTCAGGGCCGGGCCCCTGGTCTCTTCCTACTGGACAGCAGTGCCCCGGGACCCTCTGCCTCTTCTGTAGGAGGATTTCTATGGTGAAAGACTCCCCCAAGTGCCCGGCCCCGGACCTGGCGCCGTTTGAGCTCCTGGCAGGTATGTGCCTCGCTGACCTGATGAGCTGACATTCTCGAGGCTCCAGTCCTGTACATAGCTCAGGATTTGTTACACTGTACAAGTGTGGGTCCTGCTCCACATCTCGGAGCCTAAGACAGATGTTGGGGTTTTATTTCCTCTGCTTTTTGCCAGTGAATGAAAATGCAAGGCTTCTGTGCAGCATCAAGTGGCTGATAACAGGGAATAATAGTGCGTGACCTCTCTCATTGCAGCTCCTCAAATATTCTATCTGGACCAAAGACGTGGCCAAAGTCTGCAGGGGGTCAGACGAGATGAGGACCCCCGCATCCTGGGATGGACTCTCCGGAGGCACAGCCCTGAGCTGCACCCCTCCCCCACACTGGGGGGCTTCTGTCTTCTGTGAAGATCACTTTCCACATTTTTACAGTTTACATTTCATGATTTTTATCAAAATTTTTATTTTTTTTATAAACTGAGCCAAAAATAAAATTGTGAACTGCGGTGCGATGTGCTGCAGGGTTATCTCTGCGTCCTTTGTGCAATGTGCTGCGGAATTATACCCCTACGTCATGTGCGATGTGCTGCAGCAATATACCCCCTTCCCTCCTTGGGATGTGCTATAGAGGCAAGTGCGGACGGTTGCTATTGGAGGGAGCGGAGGTCTGAGAATGGCTGCACTGGTCAGGATGATGGTTACTTTGACTGGAGATCAGCACAGACTAGGGCTTAGCGGACCTGGACTGTAGAAGTCCGGATCCACGCGGTTTCAAAGAAGCCTGGGATTCAGGGTGTATGATCCGGATCCGGCACTGAGGCAATTTAAAGGGGAAAATAAAGAAAACAAGAATTAAGTGAGAATTTCATACTTTACGGAGACTCTGTGTCATGGCGGAAAACTGCTTCCGGGTCGTGCATTCACTTCCTGTACTGCACAATGGGCTCATCGCATACACGCAGCTTTTCGTGCTTTCACCGCCCACCGGCCATCCTGTCGTCTGTGATTGGTTGTGGTCAGACGCGCCATCTGCCTGCAGTCATCGCGGCTTAGTCATTGTCTACACTCAGACGGCGGTCTTGTTTTATGAATGTGAGATGTAGCAGAGCTGGAACGTTACTGGACGTGGTGAAGTTTTTTTTCTTTTTTGTAATAAAAAAAAAATTGCAAATTTGGTGCTGAAATCTGGTGCAGACAATTTCAGCACCAAATGTGCACCTGTTGGCACAAAACCGCAGCAAAAGGCTGTGGCAAAAGAATGTGTTTTTTGCCAGGAGGTGTATATTGGATGCAGGAATATGGTGAAAGTTTCAGTACCAAATCTGCATCTCTTGGCAAAAAAAAAAAAAGCGATTTTCTGCTAGGAGATGCAGGTCTGTGAACTTGGTGACTTCCACTCGAGGTCAGGTTACCTGCGATCACAGGTGAAGGACCGTGGGAACCTCCAGCTGTGACGGCAAATGACCTGAGTGACGTCACCGCTCATTGCACAGCTCATTCATTCTCTGGAGCTCATAGAGAGCAGTTGTGTTCTATGGCTGCTTGCTGTGATATTCAGATGTAGCAGCATGGGACCTTATGTGGATTACACCAGACCTAGAGGGGTGTGTTGGGGGTTAATAAAGTGGTGAAGGTGGGTGTGTTTTTTGTGTAAGGCCGGAGTCACACTTGTGAGTGTCTCACGTGTGTCTCTCATTGCATTACCCGGCACGGCCGCACACTCTCCGGACATGAGCATCTCAGCTGCATAGAGATACATGCAACTGACCCGCTCCTGTCAGGAGAGTGTGCGGCCGTGCCGGGTAATGCAATTTAGAGACTCGCGCGAGTTACACGCGAGACACTCACAAGTGTGACTCTGGCCTTCTATTCCAAATAGTTTAGTAAGAGGGTGACCGATTAGTAGAGAGTTTCAATATTCTTGACGAGAATGAATAAAAGCAAGAGGAGAGATTAGAATGAAATATATCCACATGACAGAGGCAGTGCTTCCTTAGACTAACTACAGAAATGGCATTTATGGGTTTATGAAGGATAGTGGAGGAAGGAAACACGATAAGTCCAGTTTTTGACAGATTCAGTTTTAGATACAGGGAGGACATGACATTAGAGAAAGCAGACAGACCATCATTAGTATTGTGCAGTAACACAGGGGGATGTCAGGAGACAATGTGTAATAGTGGAAGTGTATAGATAAGGAAGGGGAGCCTGGCGAGACGGGAGTCATATCCGGATGACCAGATGAGAGGAAAGAGGGTCCGCTGGTCCAAGATATCATTTTCTGACCCAGAAGAGCTGACCTGAGCAGCTACCGAGTCTTCACTACAACCACAGGAGGTGGAAGTAGGAACATGCGGTTAAGTGGCCATCAGGACGCAGCCCCGAGGATCCCGATACCTTGGCAGCTGGCGCCTCACATCGATGTCTAGGAACCAAACCGGGTTAGGTCACTCTGGCCCTTTAAGAAAAGAGAAAGCAGCGTGGCTGCACCCTAAGGACAGGCTAGGCAGCATTAAAAAAAAAAAAAAGGTGGCAGCAAACTGTTGGTCATAGGCAGATGGATCTGGTGAAAACCGGATGGACACTGGCAGCTTCATGGGCAGTACTAGGAAGAATGCAGACAAAGTCACAGCACACAGTGCGAACAAGAGCACAGGGACCTGACAATTAGCATGGGCAGACAAGCTATGGGTGGCGTGTTGAACAGGCACCTCTTGATAGGGGAGGATGCCTTAAATACACTAAGCCTATAGCTTGGGGCACTTCCGGGTTACGTCACGCTGGCCCTTTAAGAAAAGACAAAGCAGTGCGGCTGCACCCTAAGTGCGCTCCCAAGAGCCCTACTGCGCAGGTGCGGGACTCGGGACACAGAAAACAGGCTAGGCAGCAAAAAAAAAAAAAGTGGCAACGAACCGTCGGCGCTCCTGACCTAGAGGAGGTGCGGGCGCCGATGAATAGGTGAGCGGGCAATGACATCAGTGCTCCCGAGTTTGGAGTGCCAATAACGTGACAAAGAAAGTAGACTACGGAGATGGAAGGGAAGAGTAGGGAGATGGAAAGGAAGGCTAGGGAGAAGGATAAAAAGACGGAAAGGGAGAGGGATTCGGAAAGGGAGACGGAAGGGAAGAGTATATAGACAATGAAAGGAAGACTAGGGAAAAGGAAGGCAAGACTAGGGAAAAGGAAGGGAAGACTTAGGCCGGTTTCAGACATCCGTCTTTTCGCCGGTTTGCCGGATCCGGCGCTCTCCCGTACAGACAATACAGTACAGTGACAGCGCTGTAACTTCCGGGTCACATGCGCCGGTCACATGACAGCATGTGACCGGCGCTTGTTGCGCTGTCACTGTACTGTAATCACTGTATGGGAGAGCGCCGGATCCGGCAAACCGGCGAAAAGCCGGATGTCTGAAACCGGCCTAAGGAGACAGAAGGGGAGACTAGGCAGAACACAGACCATAGGAGCCAATTCAGATGTAGGCAAGACTAGGGAGACTAAGGAGAAGGAGGGGAAATCAGGGTGACAGAAGGCAGATGATAAAATTTTGCCACCACACGTGACCTACAGTATCTCACACCCACCCAATACACTACCTACACTTCCAATATATTACCTCCACTCAATACTCTAAATAACACCCAACTTACAACTCAAGTATATGTATATTATACATTACTTATACCTATGTATTAAATATACATAACAAACATGACATAACACAGGTCTCAAACACGTGGCCCGTGACGATTGCGGCCCAGTACATGGAGCCGCCACCGTCAGTGCTTTCCTTCCGGTGAGTAAAATTTGCAGCACCGCGCAGAGAAGCACACCTCTACACAGCTTTACTAATGGCAGCTGCTGCCTGCCAATCAGAGGCCAGCAGCTAACATGGGTGTATTCTTATTGGCCGACGTGGCTGCCATTAGTAAAGATGTGAGGAGAGCAGCAATGCCGAAAATCGCTCCCCAGTAGGAAAACGCTGATGGCGGCCACGTGTACAGGACAGCGATCATCACGGCCCTCACGGGGTCTAGGTGCCTGCTGACTGCAAGACACAGAGGGAACGGAGGAAAGGTGAACATTTTTTTTTTTTGTATCTGAACAACGTCATAACCGGATACTACAAGAGACATTACTACAAGATGGGGACAATATGGGCACATTACCACAAGATGGAGACAATATGGGCATTTTACTACAAAATGGGGACAATATGGACACATTACCACAAGATGGGGACAATATGGGCACATTACTACAAGATGGAGACAATATGGGCACATTACCACAAGATGAAGACAATATGGGCATATTGCTACAAGATAGGGACAATATGGACAGATTACCACAAGATGGGGACAATATGGGCATATTTCCACAAGATGGAGACAATATGGGCATATTACTACAAGATGGGGACAATATGAGCACATTACCACAGGGCACGTTATTTGTAAAATATTACAAGGGCACAATATGGCACATTACTACAAGGGGACAATATAGGCACATTACCACAGGGCACAATATGGGAACATTACCACAGGGCGGCAATATGGGTACAATACTACAAGGGGGCGATATGGGCACATTACCACAGGGGACAATATGAGCACATTACTACAAGGGGGCAATATGGGCACATTACTACAGGGCAGCAATATGGGCACATTACTACAAGGGGACAATATGGGCACATTACTACAGGATGGGGACAATACTAAAAGATGAAGACCAGGATGGAAATATAACTACAAATTGTTGGCTAAAATGACTATATGGGGTAATTCTAAAATGATATTACAAGAAAGGGATAACAATTTTAAAAAAATCTAAATAAAGAATGACTTTTTTTTTCCCCATAAAAAGTATTTTTTAATATATAAACTAAAATAAAAACGTACACATTTATTATAATAAACAAGCGAACAATGTTCAAAAACGTGATCCAAAAGGTGTATAGAAAAAATTGTGATCACTAAAAATGTCACTTGGTCCAGCAAATAATGCGGCCCCCCAAATAATTTTTTTTTCTATGTGCGGCCCTTATACTCAGCAGAGTTTGAGACCCCTAACATAACAGGTCACAATGCCCCCCACTACCCTTCCACATGCAGGTATAACACCCCTCCACATGCAGCATAGTGCACCTCTATAAACAGTGCACACTACTCTTACCTGTGTGAACCTTTTCAAGACTGGGGCTTCTGGGGGGGGGGGGCAGTAGGTGGAGAGACTGAGTATTTGGGACCCTTCCTCCTGGCAGCACCATAGTGGCGCCCCTTTCAAGCTGATAGAAGGCAGAGAAAAGACGCCAACAATGCCGCAGCCAGAGGCTGTGCACACACACATGCTCAGAAGTTTACACACCCCAGCAGATTTTTTGCTTTCATGGCCTTTCTTCAGAGAATATGAATGATAACACATTTTTTTTTTCCACTCATGGTTAGTGGTCGGGTGAAGCCATTTATTGTCGTCTGTTTTCTCTTTCTAAATCATAATGACAACCAAAAACATCCAAATGACCCCGATGAAAAGTTCACACCCCGGTGATTTTGGCTGATAACATGCACAGGTGACACAAATGGGTGTGAATGGCTAATAAAGGTGACATCCTCACCTGTGACCTGTCTGCTTGTAATCAATGTTTTCCTTTCGTCACGACAGCACCCACGAGAGAGAGGGATCCGCCCCCTTCAGGACAGGAAACCTACAGATAAAAAGGGGCGGTCCCCCTCCCTCATCATCAGTTGGTTTCCTGTCCTGCAGGGATCGGAACCTACAGTACCTGGGTCCAGTTGAGTCCGTGCGGTCTCCAAGGGAAAGGCGGAGTTCAGGATCCGGAAGCACGGTCGGTGGAGCTCCCCTCGTGGACTCCGTCCTCCGGTGCACCTCGTCCTCTTTCTCCTGGTCTGGTCCGGCTTTGCCTCCAGGGATATGACGCATGCAGCAGAGCGTGCTTCTACCGGAACGTGTGCGCGGCGGGGGGGGGGGCCCTGCCGCGTCGGCGCATGCTCCCTGCCGCAGTGACCCGGAAGTATGCAGGAGCGCTTCCGGGGGAGCGGCCGGGAAGGTTCCTGGTGAAGCCCGTGGTCCCCTCCATCCTGGCCGGACGCTGCGGTGATGGTGAGTTGCTATGGCGGTCGGGCCGGAGCCTCTCCCTGACGCGTGCCTGCGTCTTCACCGCTGCACGGCGTGTGCACGCGGGAGGGGGTGTCCTGGGCCTGCCGCGTCCGCGTTCTGATTCCGCGACGGTAGCCCGGCAGTGCTCCTGCTTCTGCGGATCGGGGGGGCTCGGCTGTGGATCTCTGCCAGCCCTTCTCCCTGCCCTTCTGTCCGGGGTTGGTCCCCTTCTGGGACGGTCCCTCTGCCGTCAGCGTCCCACATGCTGTGGAATTCCTGGCCGCCTCTGCTCTCTGTGGAAGGCGTCCTGGTGGTGTCTGCACTGGGGTGTGCGCTGGGGTGCCCTCTTGGTCTGTGCTCGGTGGCCTCTGTGCCCTCCTGACCTCTGGGCCCCTGTGGACTCCTGGCCCCTGTGGCCTCCTGGCCTCTGTGGACTCGTGGCCTCTGTGGCCTCCTGGCCCCTGTGGACTCCTGGCCTCTGTGGACTCCTGGCCTCTGTGTCCTTCTGTCCCCTGTGGCTCTGTGCCTCTTGGCCCCTGTGGTCTCCGGGCCTCTGTGTCCTCCTGGCCTCCGTGTCCTCCTGGCCTCCGTGGCCTCCGGGCCTCTTGGCTTCTGTGGCCTCCGGGCCTCTTGGCTTCTGTGGCCTCCGGGCCTCTTGGCTTCTGTGGCCTCTGGACCCCCTGGCTTCTGTGGCCTCCTGGCTTCTGTGGTCTCTGGGCCTTTTTGGCTTCTGTGGTCTCTGGGCCTTTTTGGCTTCTGTGGCCTCTGGGCCTCTTGGCTTCTGTGGCCTCTGGGTTTCTGTGGCTTCTGGGCCTCTTGGCTTCTGTGGCCTCTGGGCCTCTTGGCTTCTGTGGCCTCTGGGCTTCTGTGGCCTCCTGGGCCTCTTGGCTTCTGTGGCCTCTGGGCTTCTGTGGCCTCCTGGCTTCTGTGGCCTCCTGGGCCTCCTGGCTTCTGTGGCCTCCTGGGCCTCCTGGCTTCTGTGGCCTCCTGGGCCTCCTGGCTTCTGTGGCCTCCTGGGCCTCCTGGCTTCTGTGGCCTCCTGGGCCTCCTGGCTTCTGTGGCCTCCTGGGCCTCCTGGCTTCTGTGGCCTCTGGGCCTCCTGGCTTCTGTGGCCTCTGGGCCTCCTGGCTTCTGTGGCCTCTGGGCCTGTTGTCCTCTGTGCCTGTTGGCCTCTGTGCCTGTTGGCCGCTGTGCCTGTTGGCCGCTGTGCCTGTTGACCTCTGTGCCTGTTGGCCTCTGTGCCGCTTGGCCTCTGTGCCTCTTGGCCTCTGCGCCTCCGGGCTTCTGTGCTTCGGGGCCTCGGTCCTCTGTGCCTCCTGGCCTCGTGCTTCTTGGCCTCGTGCTTCTTGGCCTCGTGCTCCGGGCCTCGTGATTCCTGGCCTTGTACTTCCTGGCCTCGTGCCTCTGTGCCTCCGGGCCTTGGGCCTCTGTGCCTCCTGGCCTTGGGCCTCTGTGCCTCCTGGCCTTGGGCCTCTGTGCCTCCTGGCCTTGGGCCTCCGGGCCTCGGGCCTCTGTGCCTCCTGGCCTGGGGCCTCTGTGCCTCCTGGCCTGGGGCCTCTGTGCCTCCTGGCCTGGGGCCTCTGTGCCTCCTGGCCTCGGGCCTCTCTGCCTCCTGGCCTCGGGCTTCTCTCCCTCCTGGCCTTGGTGCCTCCTGGCCTCGGTGCCTCCTGGCCTCGGGCCTCTGTGCCTTGTGCTTCCTGGCCGCGTGCCTCTGTTGCCTCCTGGTCTCGTGTCTCCGGCCTCTGTGCTTCCGGGTCTTGTGCTTCCTGGCCTCTGTGCTTCCGGGCCTCCTGGCCTCTGTGCTTCCTTGCCTCCTGACCTCCGGCCTTCCTGGTCTCTGGGCCTCCTGGCCTTTGTGGCCTCTGTGGCTTATTGCCCTCTGTGGCTTCCTGGCCTCTGGACCTCCCGGCCTTGGGCCTCAGGGCCCTGTGCCTCTGTGCCTCCTGGCCTCCTGCTTCTGTGCCTCCTGCTTCTGTGCCTCCTGGCCTCGGGCCTCTGTGCCTCCTGCCCGCTGTGTTTCCTGGCCTCCTGCCCTCTGTGTTTCCTGGCCTCCTGCCCTCCGTGCCTTCTGCCCTCTGTGCCTCTTGGCCTCTGTGCCTCTTGGCCTCTGTGCCTCTTGGCCTCTGTGTCTCTTGGCCTCTGTGCCTCTGGGCCTCTGTGTCTCCTGCCTCTAGGCCTCTGGGCCTCTTGGCCTCTGTGCCTCTTGGCCTCTGTGCCTCTTGGCCTCTGTGTCTCTTGGCCTCTGTGCCTCTGGGCCTCTGTGTCTCCTGCCTCTAGGCCTCTGGGCCTCTTGGCCTCTGGCCGTCTGGGCCTCTGGGCTTCTGTGCCTCTGGGCTTCTGTGCCTCTGGGCTTGTGTGCCTCTGGCCCTCTGTGCCTCTGGCCCTCTGTGCCTCTGGCCCTCTGTGCCTCTGGCCCTCTGTGCGTCTGGCCCTCTGTGTGTCTGTGCCTCTTGGCCTCTGTACCTCTTGGCCTCTGTGCCTCTTGGCCCCTGGGCCTCTGGGCCTCTGGGCCTCTTGGCCTCTGTGCCTCTTGGCCTTTGGACCGCGGGGGCCTGGGTTCTGGTCTTCTGCCTCTGCCGCCTTGCGCCTCCCTGGCCTTGCGCCGGGCCTGGCGCCTCGGGCTTCATGCTTCGCTTCTGGTGTTCCTTGCTGCTCGCTTCTGGCCCTGCCGTCCCTGGTTCTCTCTCCTGGGTGCCGTGCTTGTTCGGGCGCCCCTAGGTTCTTCCGTCCCGGCCCGCCCTCCTGTCACGGAGTCCCTTCCTTCCCCCCGCGTCACAGGACTCCCCTTGCCGGTGTGTTTTTTGTCGGGGCGTTGCTGCCTTCCCGTCCTTGCTGCGCTGTAGGCCGCCAGTCCGCACCCAACCTTGTGGTCGGCTGTGGATGCTCTTCCTGCCCTCCCTTCCTCCCTCCTCATCTGCTGTATTCCGTTGTCCTCTGTTCTGCCGTTCTCCTGTCAGGAAGGGTTATGGGTCTCTCGGTCGGTCCCCTCCGGGTGCCTGTTTCTGCCCTGGGCGCCCTGTGTAAATCCCGTCTTGCGGGTTCTGAGGGGTTGTGCGCTTCCTTCCGGCTGGGGGCCGCTGCCAGCCGGTCCGTATACCGGCTCTCCTCCCTGGGGTCTTGCTCTAGGGTTGGGCGCCCTACCCTTTGCGCCCTTCGAGCCCCTCTCTGTCGTGTGCTCTTCTCCCTTCCTTCCTTTCGCGTCCTTGATTGGGGGGGCACTGTCCCCCCCCCCCCCCCCCCTGGGTCGCTCGGCGGCCCCTTGGCGGCTGGATGGGTCTTTTGTTTTTTGTCATTCAGGGTTCCGGCTGTGCTCCTCTGGTGTCGTGCCGTCCCTTGCCCCGATGGCTGTGGGCTACTGTTTTCCTCGCGTCTGTGGTGCAGCCTGTTCGCCTGTCCTCCTCGGTGACGGATCGTTCTCCTGGGAGGTGGCCTCCTACTTGGTGGCTGTGGCGGATGTCTCCTCGACGGTTTTGTAAGGCTGTGACCTGGTCTTCTTCCACTTTTCCGGGCTCTGCCGGCTGGCCTTTGGTTCTTCCACTGACCTTCCCTTTGGCAGCTTGGCTCTTCACGTGGTTATCCCGCCCTCAGTGTGTCTTCTCTCTAAGTCTCTCGTGGGTGCTGTCGTGACGAAAGGAAAAGACTATATTACGTACCGGTAATGGGATTTTCCTGAGTCCACGACAGCACCCTTTACACCCCTGCCCTTTCTTTGTTTGTTTTTTCTCACGCTTCGGTGTCCTGGGATTGGTCTGTGTTATTTACTAATTCTTTGGCGGTTCCTCTCCCGGTCTCTGCAACCAACTGATGAGGGAGGGGGATCGCCCCTTTTTATCTGTAGATTTCCTGTCCTGAAGGGGGCGGATCCCTCTCTCTCGTGGGTGCTGTCGTGGACTCAGGAAAATCCCATTACCGGTACGTAATATAGTCTTTATGTTAGGCCCCTTTCACACGTCAGTGATTCTGGGACGTTTGTGCTTTTTTTTTCTACGTACCAGAATCACTGACATACGCAGACCCATTATAATGAATGGGTCTGCTCACACATCAGTGATTTGTCACTGCACGTGTCTCCGTGCGGCGTACCCGCGTGTCCGTGATTGCCGCACGGAGACATGTCCATTTTTTTTCTGGCATCACTGATGTTCCACGGACCATGCAGTGGTGTGGTCCGTGAAACACGTGCCAGAAAAAAACGTGCTTTTAAAATAAAAAACATTTTAACTCACCCGGCGTCCAGCAATGTCCTCTGCAGCCCGTTCTGCCTGCTGCTTCTAAGCCGGCTGATTACTGTCGCGCATATTCATTATGCGCGACACAGCCGACCCAGAAGCAGCTGCTGCGGGGGTCACCGCCGGCCGGATGCTGCACCGCGGGAGGATTCAGCACCACGGAGAGCGGGAGCGGGCGCAGGTGAGTTGATTTCTAAGTGCAATCACGGGCCACGGAGAACGGAGCCCGGATTGCACTTAGACAACCCACATGTGCCGAGATTCACGGCACACGCAGGGACATGTGCGTGTTTTACACGTCAGTGAAAAACGTCTGTGTTTTTCACTGACGTGTGAAACGGGCCTAAAGGAGATTATTTTATCTTTTGAAAGTAATAAAACGTTTGTATTTTTTATCCCACTTTTCTTGTTATTTTTCTTGGGCCACTTTTGACCCTGGCGGATGGGGATTTGCCTTCCACCAATTTATATTGATGACCATGCTCTGGTTTTGTGTAAGGGGTGCACCATGCCACTAGAACGGGGTTTTACAAAAGATACAAATTTTATCAACATAAAACCTTTATTTTGCCCAAAATTTGATGCTGATAATTAGAGAGCAGCAATGACTGTAGAGAGATGATCAGTAAATGTTCTGCAGGTAACAACAGTCACAATCAGTACGACGTGCACCGGCCGTCGCTGTGAATGACTCCTGCACATCTGCGGCCACAGGACATCACTAGCCTCTCACACTGCTCTGGGAGGATTTTGGTCCACTCTTCTTCCAGTGTCTTCCACAGTTCTTTGACTGTTGTGGGTTTCTTTTTGGCAGTAACTGTCAAGGATTTTCCAGAGGTTTTCTATTGGGTTTAGATCAGGACTCTTGGCTGTGGCCATTTAATTGTTTTTTGGAGCTGCTTTCCCCATTTTGATGTGTGACAGGGGGCAATGTCCTGCATGAAAATTGCTGACTGATTGAGTGATGACCACAAGTAAGGAGTAAGATCAGTACAGTGATTTTTCTTCCCTACAAAAAGATTTTTGTCTAGAACTATTGCATATTATTCTTCATAAAAATTTTTTTCTTTTCCAGGACCAATATTATTTTCAGGTTAAGGGCACAGCTATGGGCTCAAATGCTGCCCCCCCATATGCTAATATATTCATGACGCATTTCGAGTCTCTATATGTGTACCCTCACCCTTTGTTTCAGGACCAGATCGTTTTTTACAAACGCTATATCGACGATATTTTTATCATCTTTTCGGGTCCCCCTTCTCTTTTTGACGTCTTCTTTAACTTTATCAACACTAGGGTCCCAGGATTGTCATTTACTCAACACATCGATCATTCATCCATTAACTTTCTAGACACTCTCATTTGTATTGATCACAGAGGTCACATTGTATCTGATTTATTTGTCAAACCTACTGATCGCAACAGCCTCCTGCATTTTACCAGTAGTCATCCCCGCCATTTGAAAAATTCATTACCTTGTTCTCAATTCAAATGTGTATCACGTATTGTTACTGATCACACTCTGCGTTCTCGCAGATATCAAGAGATGTCACAGAAGTTTCTCCAACGGGGTTATCCTTCATCTGTGGTAGATTCGGCCCTTCAGAAAAGTCTTCTCCCTATTGGTCCTGTCAGAAGGACAGGACCCTTTACCGCCTTTGTTAATACCTTTTCATCCCTTCCATTTTATTATTAAAAACATCATTTTGAGTCACTGGTCAGTTTTGAAGAAATCTTATCCCCACATACCGGAATTTTCTACTCCTCTTTTCAGCTACAAGCGTTCCCCCAATCTCCGTGACCTTTTAGTGAGGGCTGATATAGGGTCTTCTATTCGCCAAACTCGTCAATCTTTTCTCTCCACACCACGACAAGGTAATTTTCCCTGCCTTCACTGCCCTCATTGCTCAAACATCATTAAAGGTTCCCAATTTACCCATCCCCACACTGGTAAAGTTTTTCAGATTAAGGATTTTTTTACCTGCGACACTTCCTATGTTGTTTATCTAATTAAATGCCCGTGCGGTCTCGGATATGTTGGGGAGACTACCCAGCATGTCCGGGACCGCTTAGGAAAACACAAATCTACCATTCGATGCAAACTATCTATGTTACCCATTCCTCATCACTTTATCCAGTGCGGCCATACCATCTCTCAACTCCGTTTCCAGGTCTTAGAACACGTCCTCCCCGTTGCGACGCGGTGGTGACAGGGTGCGGATTCTTAAAAATAGAGAATCCTATTGGATCCACACGCTTAACACACTGTCTCCCCACGGTCTCAATAGGGAGTACGAATATCATTAATACATGGAGATTTGGGGTCCGCCTTACTCTTCCTATACCAATTCGGTGTGTCATTAAAACTCCCTCATGTGTACATGCACGTGTGTATATGCTATGCACGTGCATGTGCACATGGGTGTGTATATAGCTGGGTATGTGTTTATCATATGCCCGTTATACCTTTAAACATTTATGTCCGGTTTGTTAGCTCATATCTTACCTTAAACTCTCCTATATATGATATTCCTTTTATATGCACATATTATCACTTAGTACTGTTATTATATCAGGCTCATGATTTGCATTATGTGTACCCTTTTTTCTTCTCTTTTTTTTCTTCTCTCTTTCATAGACGCGCTGATGTTTATCGCCGTCTCCATGGAGTCCTGGGTCTCTTACAACTCAGTTTTTTTCCCCTTCTTCACCGCGCATGCGCGCACTTCCGCGTTCGATCGCGCACTATGCGCTTCACCGTGCGTTCCATCACCAGGAAATTACTTCGTTAGTCCCACCTCTTTCTCTTTAAAAACTGAACCACGATCTCTTCTCTTCACATTTCACCGCTGATCACCCTGGACACAGGTAGTACTACGCTGCTCTGCAGCATCTTCCATGGATCTTTCCTTATAATGCGATCTTCATTTTTCTTTTTCTGGTTGTCTTTTTAGTTTTCCACTTAGCGGCACTATACCCCCTATCCTCCTGGATATTGCCACACTTGTCTTCAAACTCCTCCAGGTAATCTCTATTCCCTCTTGATATTTAATATAGATGTTTCTCTATTCCATGGATTGTTATGTCTTTCTATTTGGGGTTGCGTCACATATATTGATATTCCTCTTTGGTGATTATATGTGTATGGTCCTCATTCTTTAATGGATTTTTTTTCTTTCATCGTTATTTTCATATATAATTATTATCATTATTCTAATGAACTGGTTCTTGATATCTTCCACACAGGACAGTCTTTGCGATATTTCATATCAAGAACAATCTCAATTGATTGTATATACCAAATAGGTATCTTTTTCTGTTTTTTTTCTGTTTTTTTTATCTACTGTAATGATCTGGCAAATTATGGTACTGATTTATTTCTTGTTTTGTGTTTTCTTTATACTCAGCCTCTATTTTGATGAAGGCAATAGCCGAAACGTCAATATTGAAATATTGGAAATAAATATATTACAGCATTCTTCAATTGTTTGCTATTTTCCATACGTGTGCCAGGATCTTTCTTGATTATTGACGTTGTTTTCCTGAGCACCTGGCAGTGAGCCAGACCATCTCTCAAGATTCCACAGTTCTTTGACTGTTGTGGGTTTCTTTTTGGTAATAACTGTCAAGGATTTTCCAGAGGTTTTCTATTGGGTTTAGATCAGGACTCTTGGCTGTGGCCATTTCATTGTTTTTTGGAGCTGCTTTACCCATTTTGATGTGTGACAGGGGGCAATGTCCTGCATGAAAATTGCTGACTGATTGAGTGATGACCACAAGTAAGGAGCCGCGTTGTTGAAGATCCACACTTGCATTCACTCTGCCATGTAGCTGAGATGTCCAACTCCTGCTGCAGAAAACATTCCCCAAACCATGACACGTCCCCACCACCTGTCACTGACTGCCTAACACAATTTGGGGTCAGTCTTTCCCCAGTTTGTCGATGAACATGTTTCCCATTAAACCCAAATTAAACTTGCTTTCATCACTAAAATGAACTGTGGACACTTCCCCTCTGTCCACACAACATGCTCCACACCAAAGGTGAGTCTAGCCTTTTGATTCTTCCTGCCGAGAGCTTTCAGTCCAAATGCTCTTACACGTCGTGACACTGTATGACGAGACAGATCCTTACTCTGTTCAGTGCTTAAATGAACTGCAGCTGCAGTGATGAAACGATTACTCATGGAGATTTTTCCCTTTATCCTGTCCTCTCTCGCATTTGTCTTTTGAGGGTGATCAGCCTTCTTGGGGGACTTCAAAGAGTTTGTGATGTTGTAACAATGCAATAATCTAGAAATCACAGACTTGGAACGACCAACTTCTCTTGCTATGGCTGACAGGGTTACCCTTTTGGCCTTTATCTGGACAACCTGCTGCCGGAGGGTTTCAATGATTTTGGAACGGCACACCATTTTTCCAAATTCAGTGCAAACAGGAAAGTTAGGCTGCAGTTACATAGGGTTTGTCAGATAATTAAGGAAATTAGTACCAAGTGCAGATTAACACCAATAACTTGCAAAAAACTGAAAGTGTTCTCTAATTTTAATCAGTGTTCTTTTACATTTATCTCATTTACATTTTTATTATGTGCTTTGGAATAAATTTAATTTATGAAATAAGCAGAAAATACTGTGTGTTTCCTCATGTTAGGATATAATCACATTGGATGACAGAAAGATCGCAACATTTAGGAAATTGTGTGCTGTTCTCTAATTTTGATCTCCAGTGTATGCGCTGGATACCTATCCCTGATCTGGGCCCTAGGTAGGGAGTGGATGGGATAAGCTCTGTGACCTTCTACAGCCGGACACCACAGGACTGTCTGTCATCCGTGGCAATAATAATCAGTCACTTTCGCTGCTTCAGTTTTTAAAACCTGAAGTGGTTAAAAGTAACAGCACGAGACGGGGCTTCAGCAGAAGTGATTTTCATAATTTGTATAGGATTGTATATGTCCACCTGGTCTAACGGGGGCATCACCTGTATATAATTATATGTGTACAGCTGTTATAACCCTGTGACCTACAATCTGTGGGACGGATGATTCAACCCCTGATGATCAGGAGAACAATCTGTGCCGCTGAGTTGCCATTTTCTCCAGATGTCACTTTCTGTGTCCTCACATGTAATAATGACTGATGGAGCAGATTCGTTCTCCTACACCAGGTTCCTCCACCTCACACAGTGAGATCCTCTGGATTTACCGACCGCAGAGTCTCTGCACAGGCTGCAGTCACATCACTGAGGCGTCTGCTCAGCGGCCTCTTCCTCTGATGTACAATATTTTGTGTAATTGGGGATATCTCAGTTATTCTCATATTTTTTATTTTTTGCATTCCCTCCAGTTCCTCTCCTCCCATATCCTCTCCCCTAAGCATCCTCTCCTCCCATCTCCTATCCAGCTCCTTTCCCCCCTTCCATCTCCTCTCTTCCACTCCCTCTCCTCTCTTCCCCTCTCTCTCTCCTCTTCCCCTCTTCTCTTCCCCTCCCTCCCCTCTCTTCCCCTTCTCCTCTCCTCCCTCCCCCTCCTCCCTCTTTCATCCTCGCCTCTTCCCCTCCCTCCCCTCCCTTCCCCTCTTTTTTCCCTCCCCTCACCTCGCCTCCCTCTCTTCTTCTCTCTCCACCTTCTCATCTCTCTTCCCTCTCCTCCTTATCCTCTCTTCCCTGTCCTGGCTTCTCTTGCCTCTCCTCTCCTCCCTTCCCTCTCTCCTCCTCCTCCCCTCCCTCCACTCCCCTCATCTCCTCTCCCCTCCTCTCCTTCTCCCCAATCTTTCCCTGCCTCCTTTCCTGCCTCTCCCACCATCTCTCGCCTGCTTTCCTACTTCTCCCATCATCGTTCCCAAGCTCTTTTCCTCCCTCTACCCCCATCTTTCCCTGGCCCCTTTCCTCCCTCTCCCTCCATTTTTGTCTAGTTCCTTATTTCCGCTGTCCTCCAGTCACAGAAGCCATCCTCACACTACTCTACGGCCTCACCAACCTCCATCATCCTCCCAGCAGTATAACCGGCCCCACCAACCTCCATCATCCTCTCAGCAGTATAACTAGCCTCACCAACCTCCATCATCCTCCCAGCAGTATAAACGGCCTCACCAACCTCCATCATCCTCCCAGCAGTATAACCGGCCTCACCAACCTCCATCATCCTCCCAGCAGTATAACCGGCCTCACCAACCTCCATCATCCTCCCAGCAGTATAACCGGCCTCACCAACCTCCATCATCCTCCCAGCAGTATAACCAGCCTCACACAATAACCGGTGCCACCAACCTCCAGGCACAATAACTGAGCTCACCAACCTCCACCATCCTCCTGTCATAAATCTGTCCTTGCTAGAGCTGATTGGACTCGCAAAAAAACAGGACCAGCTGGTCCCTCCTAAACTTAAAAAAAACCCGATCCGCTCTGGAGTCTGGTACCTATATAAGTCTATGGGGACCAGAATCCGGAGACTAAAAACGTTGGTGGAAGGAATAGGGTGGTAGGAGCGCGCGGTATACTCACCGAGGCTGCATCATGGCGGCACACTTCTTCAGGGTCACGCTTTCCCTTCTGGCGACAATTGAATATTCACTACTTTACCCACCCACCGGCGCGTGTAATTGGTTGCAGTTAGATGCGCCCCTACCCTGAGTGGCAGCTAACTGCAACCAATCAGAGGCGCCGGAACGGCCGGTGGGCGGGGAAAGCAGTGCAAGTGTCTGCGGGTCAGTATGGTGGTAAAAAAAATAAAAAGCAATCGGTGCAGGGCCCCCGTATTCTGATGCCAGCACATTAAGCCCACGGCTGCAGCCCCCAACTGTCGGGCTTTATCAGTGCTGTGTATGAAAATAGGCCCACAGTCACACGTACGAGAGACTCGCATCACCCGGCAGCTGCACACTCTCCTGACGGGAGCGTGCAGGTACATAGAAACACATGCTGCCGACCCGCTCCTGTTAGGAATGTGCGGCTGTTCTGGGTGATGTGACGCGAGTCCCTCGCAAGTGTGATTCTGGCCTAAGAGAAACCGCATGCAGCTTTTTTTTATTTAAATAAATAATTTTATATATATATAAAAAACGACATGCGGTCCCTTCAATTTTCATCCCCAGCCAAGATAAAGTCAGCTGGGGGCTGGGATTCTCAGCCCGGTATTGCCTCAGCCATTAGATGTGACAATCCAAGTGCTTTATCGACTCTTCCCGAATTGCCCTGGTGCAGTGGCAATCGGGGTAATAGCAGGGGTTAATAACAGCTCACAGCTGCTTCTAAACCTTAGGTTGTGATAGCACAGGTGTCTATCAGATACATTTACAGGTTAGTGATGTAGGTAAGTAAAAAGAAAAAATCCTTTTTTTCCCTCTACAAGCCATTCTGAATTCAGCAGCCAGGATCATGTTCCTCTCTAAAGCCGCCGTCACACGGTACGATCTATCGTGCGATTGCACGAGCGATCGTACCCGCCCCCGTCGTTTGTGCGTCACGAGCAATTTGTTGCCCATGGCGCACAAAGTCGTAAACCTCCGTCACACGTACTTACCTCCCGGACGACCTCGCTGTGGGCGGTGAACATCCTCTTCCTGACATCCTAACATCCCGCCCACCTCCTTCCTTCCGCATTGCCGGCGGGACGCAGGTAAGCTGCGTTCATCGTTCCAGGGGTGTCAAACGGAGCGATGTGTGCTGCTTCGGGAACGATGAACAACCGACGCGCAGAAGGATGAATTACTTTTTGAAAATGAACGACGTGTCAACGAGCAACGATAAGGTGAGTATTTTTGCTCGTTTACCGTCGCTCGTAGCTGTCACACGCTACGATATATCAAACGATGCTGGATGTGCGTCACTAACGACGTGACCCCGGCGATATATCACCCGATATATCGTACCGCGTGATGCCGGCTTAACCGCTACACTAATGTTTCTACCCTGTGTTAGTCATTGCACTGGTTGCCCATCCACTAGAGAACAATATAAACGCATTATTCTAACCCACAATGGCCTACACAGTTCTGCATTGCCAACATCTCCTCATCTCTGTCTATCACCCTACCCATCCTCTCCACAGTTCTGCACCCCCCTACATCTCCTCCTCATCTCTGTCAATCACTCTCCACAGTTCTGCACCACCCTACATCTCCTCATATCTGTCTATCACCCTACCCATCCTCTCCATAGTTCTGCACCACCCTACATCTTCTCCTCATCTCTGACAATCACCCTATCAGTGCGCTCCACAGTTCTGCACCACCTACATCTCGTCCTCATCTCTGTCTATCACCCTACCCGTCCTCTCCACAGATCTACATTGCCCACTTCTCCTCCTCATCTCTGACAATCACCCTACCCGTCTTCTCCACAGTTTCATGCTCCGCCCTACATTTCCTCCTCATCTGTCTATCACCCTACATGTCCTCTCCACAGTGCAGCACCCCTTACATCTCCTCCCTCATGTATCACCTAGCCGTGTTCTCTGTTCCGCTAATGACCTAAGACTGACATCCTCTTTAATCCGAATATCCTACTCCCATCTCCAAGACTTCTTTCAAGCTGCTTCAGTTATCTCGAGTGCACTACCAAGGACAATTTGAATAATTCACAATACCCACCGCTTTATGCATGGCCTTAAAAACGCTTTTCTTTAGACTGGCCTGTTACATCACTTCAATTACCTAATGTTTCCCGTTTTGCCCTTACAAAAGTGTATTGCAGTTCTGGTCTTTTTTTTATCATCTGGTTACACACTTCATGCACTTAATAACCCTCTGTATCTTTACGTGTCCATATTGGCTGGTGACCGGTTCATGCAGCAATATGTGAATCCCCTATTTATGAATGGTCGGACCAGACAATACAAGCAGTTTTTACCATTTACCTTTTGTGCTCCTGTAACAGTGTGTCCCTCCCCCGCCTGTGCTCATGGTGTAATAGTCTGTCTCTCCTTGACTGTCCTGTATGTACTACTGGTTGGGGATTGTTTGTTCTTCTCAGCATGGGACTTCTCCAATCTACAACTTGGTAAACAGAACAGAGCCAGGAGTCTAAAGTCCATTCATGTATCAAATGTCCAGGCAGAGTTGGGCCCACCTTAGGGGCTGATCCCAGGAGAGAAGAACAATGAGACCCATGTTAGGTCAGTTAGTTGGATCTCGGCTGGAGAAGGACTAGGATCTATAGCTGAGGCTGGATCCTAGAGCCTTTGTATGGACTGTTATAGACTGGAGATCAGTGGCCACGTGGGATTGTGTTTTGTTGTTCACTCTGTTGGACTCAAGGAACTCATATAAGGACCATTGCCACATTTGCCCTAGCGTTGGAATATCAGGAGGCACCCCTGGATCTTTTGTGTTGTTGTGGACTCCTTGCAGACGGATTTATATTTGTTTGGTGCTTTATCTTTGTGGTTCCAATAAAGCCCTTTGGATTGTTCCTTGGCCTGGTGTCCCTCACTGCTCTGTCGCATACCCCGTCACAGCTCCCCTATTTGGTCATTGATTGTAGCTTGTGAGCAGGACCCTCACTCCTCTTGGTTTCTGGTGAACTCTAATGTCCGATATTATCTGTACATGTCCCCTCTGATTTGTAATGTGCTGTGCAATATGTTAATGCTGTATACGTAGGTGAATGTTGTGTATTGTGGGTGTAATTTACTGTAGGTGTAGGCAGTGTATGGTGGGTGTAATATATACTGTAGGTGTGGGCAGTGTATGATGGGTGTAATATACTGTATGTGTAGGCAGTATATGGTGGGTGTAATATATACTGTAGGTGTGGGCAGTGTATGATGGGTGTAATATACTGTAGATGTGTGCAGTGTATGATGGGTGTAATATACTGTAAGTGTGGGCAGTGTATGGTGGGTGTAAAATATACTGTAGCTGTAGGCAGTGTATGGTGGGTGTAATATACTGTACGTACAGTGTAATATATACTGTGGGTATGGTATGTGTATGGTGGGTATAATATATACTGTAGGTGTAGGCAGTGTATGGAGGGTGTAATATATACTGTAGGTATGGTACATGTATAGTGGGTGTAATATACTGTAGGTGTAGGCAGTGTATGATGGGTTTAATATACTGTAGGTGTAGGCAGTGTATGGTGAGTGTAATATATACTGTAGATGTAGGCAGTGTATGGTGGGTGTAATATACTGTACGTACGGTGTAATATATACTGTGGGTATGGTATGTGTATGGTGGGTAAAATATATACTGTAGGTGTAGGCAGTGTATGGTGGGTGTAATATACTGTAGGTGTAGGCAATGTATGGGGGGTGTAATATACAGTAGGTGTAGGCAGTGTATGGAGGGTGTAATAAACTGTAGGTGTAGGCAGTGTATGGAGGGTGTAATAAACTGTAGGTGTAGGCAGTGTATGGTGAGTGTAATATATACTGTAGGTGTAGGCAGTGTATGGAGGGTGTAATATACTGTAGGTGTAAGCAGTGTATGGAGGGTGTAATATACTGTAGGTGTAGGCAGTGTATGGTGGGTGTAATATACAGTAGGTGTAGGCAGTATATGGTCGGGGTAATATATACTGTAGGTGTAGGCAGTGTATGGAGGGTGTAATATACTGTAGGTGTAGGCAGTGTATGGAGGGTGTAATATACTGTAGGTGTAAGCAGTGTATAGAAGGTGTAATATACTGTAGGTGTATGGTGGGTGTAATATACAGTAGGTGTAGGCAGTATATGGTCGGTGTAATATATACTGTAGGTGTAGGCAGTGTATGGAGGGTGTAATATACTGTAGGTGTAGGCAGTGTATGGTGGGTGTAATATACTGTAGGTGTAGGGAGTGTATGGTGGGTGTAATATATACTGTAGGTGTAGGCAGTGTATGGGGGGTGTAATATACTGTAGGTGTAGGCAGTGTATGGTGGGTGTAATATATACTGTAGGTGTAGGCAGTGTATGGTGGGTGTAATATACTGTAGGTGTAGGCAGTGTATGGTGGGTGTAATATATACTGTAGGTGTAGGCAGTGTATGGTGGGTGTAATATACTGTAGGTGTAGGCAGTGTATGGGGGGTGTAATATCCTGTAGGTGTAGGCAGTGTATGGGGGTTGTAATATATACTGTAGGTGTAGGCAGTGTATGGAGGGTGTATTATACAGTAGGTGTAGGCAGTGTATGGAGGGTGTATTATACAGTAGGTGTAGGCAGTGTATGGAGGGTGTATTATACAGTAGGTGTAGGCAGTGTATGGAGGGTGTATTATACTGTAGGTGTAGGCAGTGTATGGAGGGTATATTATACTGTAGATGTAGGCCTTGTATGGAGGGTGTATTATACTGTAGGTGTAGACAGTGTATGGAGGGTGTAATATATACTGTAGGTGTAGACAGTGTATGGAGGGTGTAATATATACTGTAGGTGTAGGCAGCGTATGGAGGGTGTATTATACTGTAGGTGTAGGCAGTGTATGGAGGGTGTAATATACTGTAGGTGTAGGCAGTGTATGGAGGGTGTATTATACAGTAGGTGTAGGCAGTGTATGGGGGGTGTATTATACAGTAGGTGTAGGCAGTGTATGGAGGGTGTAATATACTGTAGGTGTAGGCAGTGTATGGAGGGTGTAATATACTGTAGGTAGTGTATGGAGGGTGTAATATACTGTAGGTGTAGGCAGTGTATGGAGGGTGTAATGTACTGTAGGTGTAGGCAGTGTATGGAGGGTGTATTATACTGTAGGTGTAGGCAGTGTATGGAGGGTTTATTATAGTGTAGGTGTAGGCAGTGTATGGGGGGTGTATTATACTGTAGGTAGTGTATGGAGAGTGTATTATACTATAGGTGTAGGCAGTGTATGGAGGGTGTATTATACTGTAGGTGTAGGCAGTGTATGGAGGGTGTAATATATACTGTAGGTATGGTACATGTATGGTGGGTGTAATATACTGTAGGTGTAGGCAGTGTATGATGGGTTTAATATACTGTAGGTGTAGGCAGTGTATGGTGAGTGTAATATATACTGTAGGTGTAGGCAGTGTATGGTGGGTGTAATATACTGTACGTACGGTGTAATATATACTGTGGGTATGGTATGTGTATGGTGGGTAAAATATATACTGTAGGTGTAGGCAGTGTATGGAGGGTGTAAAATATATACTGTAGGTATGGTACATGTATGGTGGGTGTAATATACTGTAGGTGTAGGCAATGTATGGGGGGTGTAATATACAGTAGGTGTAGGCAGTGTATGGAGGGTGTATTATACACTAGGTGTAAGCAGTGTATGGAGGGTGTAATATACTCTAGATGTAGGCAGTGTATGAAGGGTGTATTATACTGTAGGTGTAAGCAGTGTATGGAGGGTGTAATATACTGTAGGTGTAGGCAGTGTATGGTGGGTGTAATATACAGTAGGTGTAGGCAGTATATGGTCGGTGTTATATATACTGTAGGTGTAGGCAGTGTATGGAGGGTGTAATATACTGTAGGTGTAGGCAGTGTATGGTGGGTGTAATATACTGTAGGTGTAGGCAGTGTATGGAGGGTGTATTATACAGTAGGTGTAGGCAGTGTATGGAGGGTGTATTATACAGTAGGTGTAGGCAGTGTATGGAGGGTGTATTATACTGTAGGTGTAGGCAGTGTATGGAGGGTGTATTATACTGTAGATGTAGGCCTTGTATGGAGGGTGTATTATACTGTAGGTGTAGACAGTGTATGGAGGGTGTAATATATACTGTAGGTGTAGGCAGTGTATGGAGGGTGTATTATACTGTAAGTGTAGGCAGTGTATGGAGGGTGTATTATACTGTAGGTGTAGGCAGTTTATGGAGGGTGTAATATACTGTAGGTGTAGGCAGTGTATGGAGGGTGTATTATACAGTAGGTGTAGGCAGTGTATGGAGGGTGTAATATACTGTAGGTGTAGGCAGTGTATGGGGGGTGTATTATACAGTAGGTGTAGGCAGTGTATGGAGGGTGTAATATACTGTAGGTGTAGGCAGTGTATGGAGGGTGTAATATACTGTAGGTGTAGGCAGTGTATGGAGGGTGTATTATACTGTAGGTGTAGGCAGTGTATGGAGGGTGTATTATACTGTAGGTGTAGGCAGTGTATGGAGGGTGTATTATAGTGTAGGTGTAGGCAGTGTATGGAGGGTGTATTATAGTGTAGGTGTAGGCAGTGTATGGGGGGTGTATTATACTGTAGGTAGTGTATGGAGAGTGTATTATACTATAGGTGTAGGCAGTGTATGGAGGGTGTATTATACAGTAGGTGTAGGCAGTGTATGGAGGGTGTATTATACTGTAGGTGTAGGCATTGTATGGAGGGTGTATTATACAGTAGGTGTGGGCAGTGTATGGAGAGTGTATTATACTGTAGGTGTAGGCAGTGTATGGAGGGTGTATTATACAGTAGGTGTAGGCAGTGTATGGAGGGTGTAATATACTGTAGGTGTAGGCAGTGTATGGAGGGTGTAATGTACTGTAGGTGTAGGCAGTGTATGGAGGGTGTATTATACAGTAGGTGTAGGCAGTGTATGGAGGGTGTATTATACAGTAGGTGTAGGCAGTGTATGGAGGGTGTATTATACTGTAGGTGTAGGCAGTGTATGGAGGGTGTATTATACTGTAGATGTAGGCCTTGTATGGAGGGTGTATTATACTGTAGGTGTAGACAGTGTATGGAGGGTGTAATATATACTGTAGGTGTAGGCAGTGTATGGAGGGTGTATTATACTGTAAGTGTAGGCAGTGTATGGAGGGTGTATTATACTGTAGGTGTAGGCAGTTTATGGAGGGTGTAATATACTGTAGGTGTAGGCAGTGTATGGAGGGTGTATTATACAGTAGGTGTATGCAGTGTATGGAGGGTGTAATATACTGTAGGTGTAGGCAGTGTATGGGGGGTGTATTATACAGTAGGTGTAGGCAGTGTATGGAGGGTGTAATATACTGTAGGTGTAGGCAGTGTATGGAGGGTGTAATATACTGTAGGTGTAGGCAGTGTATGGAGGGTGTATTATACTGTAGGTGTAGGCAGTGTATGGAGGGTGTATTATACTGTAGGTGTAGGCAGTGTATGGAGGGTGTATTATAGTGTAGGTGTAGGCAGTGTATGGAGGGTGTATTATAGTGTAGGTGTAGGCAGTGTATGGGGGGTGTATTATACTGTAGGTAGTGTATGGAGAGTGTATTATACTATAGGTGTAGGCAGTGTATGGAGGGTGTATTATACAGTAGGTGTAGGCAGTGTATGGAGGGTGTATTATACTGTAGGTGTAGGCATTGTATGGAGGGTGTATTATACAGTAGGTGTGGGCAGTGTATGGAGAGTGTATTATACTGTAGGTGTAGGCAGTGTATGGAGGGTGTATTATACAGTAGGTGTAGGTAGTGTATGGAGGGTGTAATATACTGTAGGTGTAGGCAGTGTATGGAGGGTGTAATGTACTGTAGGTGTAGGCAGTGTATGGAGGGTGTATTATACTGTAAGTGTAGGCAGTGTATGGAGGGTGTATTATGCTGTAGGTGTAGGCAGTGTATGAAGGGTGTATTATACAGAAGGTGTAGGCAGTGTATGGAGGGTGTATTATACTGTAGGTGTAGGCAGTGTATGGAGGGTGTATTATGCTGTAGGTGTAGGCAGTGTATGAAGGGTGTATTATACAGTAGGTGTAGGCAGTGTATGGAGGGTGTATTATGCTGTAGGTGTAGGCAGTGTATGAAGGGTGTATTATACTGTAGGTGTAGGCAGTGTATGGGGGGTGTATTATACTGTAGGTAGTGTATGGAGGGTGTAATATACTGTAGGTGTAGGTAGTGTATGGAGGGTGTAATATACTGTAGGTGTAGGTAGTGTATGGAGGCTGTATTATACTGTAGGTGTAGGCAGTGTATGGAGGGTGTAATATACTGTAGGTGTAGGCAGTGTATGGGGGGTGTATTATACTGTCGGTGTAGGCAGTGTATGGAGGGTGTATTATACTGTCGGTGTAGGCAGTGTATGGAGGGTGTATTATACTGTCGGTGTAGGCAGTGTATGGAGGGTGTATTATACTGTAGGTGTAGGCAGTGTATGGAGGGTGTATTATACTGTAGGTGTAGGCAGTGTATGGAGGGTGTATTATACAGTAGGTGTAGGCAGTGTATGGAGGGTGTATTATACTGTAGGTGTAGGCAGTGTATGGGGGGTATATTATACTGTAGGTGTAGGCAGTGTATGGAGGGTGTATTATACAGTAGGTGTAAGCAGTGTATGGAGGGTGTATTATAATGTAGGTGTAGGCAGTGTATGGAGGGTGTATTATACTGTAGGTGTAGGCAGTGTATGGAGGGTGTATTATACAGTAGGTGTAGGCAGTGATGGAAGTTGTATTATACTGTAGGTATAGACAGTGTATGGAGGGTGTAATATACTGTAGGTGTAGGCAGTGTATGGAGGGTGTAATATACTGTAGGTGTAGGCAGTGTATGGAGGGTGTATTATACTGTAGGTGTAGGCAGTGTATGGAGGGTGTATTATACTGTAGGTGTAGGCAGTGTATGGGGGGTGTATTATACTGTAGGTGTAGGCAGTGTATGGGGGGTGTAATATACTGTAGGTGTAGGCAGTGTATGGAGGGTGTAATATACTGTGGGTGTAGGCAGTGTATGGAGGGTGTATTATATTGTAGGTGTAGGCAGTGTATGGAGGGTGTAATACTGTAGGTGTGTGCAGGCAGTGTATGGAGGGTGTATTATAGTGTAGGTGTAGGCAGTGTATGGAGGGTGTATTATAGTGTAGGCAATGTATGGAGGGTGAATTATACTGTAGGTGTAGGCACTGTATGGAGGGTGTATTATAGTGTAGGTGTAGGCAATGTATGGAGGGTGTATTATACTGTAGGTGTAGGCACTGTATGGAGGGTGTATTATACTGTAGGTGTAGCCAGTGTATCGAGGGTGTATTATACTGTAGGTGTAGGCAGTGTATGGAGGGTGTAATATACTGTAGGTGTAGGCAGTGTATACAGGGTGTATTATATTATACTATATTATATTATGCAGGGGCCCAGGGTGGGGGTGCGGGGGCCCAAGAAGCGAGCAGGGGCCCCGGGGGGGTGCGGGGACCCAGGGGGGGTGTACGGGGGGCCCAGGGGGGCAAGTAGGGGCCCGGGGGGGTGGGGTGCGGGAGCCCAGGGGGGAAAGCAGGGGCCCGGGGGGTGCGGGGGCCCGAGAAGCGAGCAG
>NC_134364.1:139801245-139816245 GCF_048569485.1 Anomaloglossus baeobatrachus | reverse complement strand
TAATCTGCATAATTTTGCATATTTGATAGAGCACCTGGCTAATAATCGTCTGCAGCAGTCCTGTGGGATCAGGCGCACTTGCAGGTGCCGCACAGGTAGCGGTCGGGAACCAGTGACGTATCCTATCCGTGGTGCCTCATCAGAGGTTGTTACAAATTGGCCCCAGTTACCGTATATGGGGTGCAGCATGTACACTGCCTGGTTATGGGGTGCAGCATGTACACTGCCTGGTTATGGGGTGCAGCATGTACACTGCCTGGTTATGGGGTGCAGCATGTACACTGCCTGGTTATGGGGTGCAGCATGTACACTGCCTGGTTATGGGGTACAGCATGTACACTGCCTGGTTATGGGGTACAGCATGTACACTGCCTGGTTATGGGGTACAGCATGTACACTGCCTGGTTATGGGGTGCAGCATGTACACTGCCTGGTTATGGGGTGCAGCATGTACACTGCCTGGTTATGGGGTGCAGCATGTACACTGCCTGGTTATGGGGTGCAGCATGTACACTGCCTGGTTATGGGGTGCAGCATGTACACTGCCTGGTTATGGGGTGCAGCATGTACACTGCCTGGTTATGGGGTGCAGCATGTACACTGCCTGGTTATGGGGTACAGCATGTACACTGCCTGGTTATGGGGTGCAGCATGTACACTGCCTGGTTATGGGGTGCAGCATGTACACTGCCTGGTTATGGGGTGCAGCATGTACACTGCCTGGTTATGGGGTGCAGCATGTACACTGCCTGGTTATGGGGTGCAGCATGTACACTGCCTGGTTATGGGGTGCAGCATGTACACTGCCTGGTTATGGGGTGCAGACACTAGAGACCCGGGGTGATTGGCGGGTACTGCTGAGAAGCTGCACTCAGTTGGGGGCTTCCGGCCACATTAAGTGGTAAATGGAGCCTTCAGCCGGAATATGGCAGCACCCGCCTTTGTGCTGAGGTGGCCTCACCTGGCTGCAGAGATCATCCTCACCTGGGGTCATTCCTAATAAAATTCCGGCCGGAGATGCTATCGGGGGCACCTGTAATTACATGTTGAGGAGTGAAGCCAATTGTTCAGGAGAGGCGATCTTATCTGCTCCTGGTGGAAAGTAATTAGTGCGGGGCCTTGCGGGGACTGGTGGCCTCACTGTCCTCTGTACATGTCTGACTGTATGAGATGACCTCCCCGGGGGAGCTCAGGGCATTCCTCGCTGCCGTCTTGTGTTCCTTCATACTGGCCTGTTGGTTGTGGTCCTCCTCCTTCCTCCGTGGCATCTCTGGATAAACAGGAGCGCCGCACTCTGCTTCCCCAGCAGCATCTGCTCTATTTCCCAGGGTCCCATCCATCTCGCCGCCTGTGATCTAGTTCTGCGGCTCTTCTATATAATTGTGTCACTGGGGACGGGGTGAAGCGAGAGATAAGAGGCTCGGTTAAACAGTGAAGTGCCACCTGGAGCCACGAGGGAAGGTGTTCGGCCGTGGAGCGACACGTGTGCGCACCGTGGGGCTGGCAGCTTACGCTGCTGACAGATGTGGTGATCCTGGAAGGGTCACTATAGAAGTGGACATGGCGCCCACTCACCCACCAGGACACCCTTGTCTTGTCGTAGTGACATGTAGAGGCTCCACGCTTCTGCTGGGCGAGATGGCATCAGTCCTCTGTGGATCCATCAAAGCAATTTGTCATTTTTATATTTTTCCTGGGGTCACAAAATAAGAGATGGAAGTATGCTGACAACCCTCATCCTTCTCAGTCACACTCGTGGTGCCCATAGAGCTGCCCAGTGATGTTACACATGACAAGTCCAGGACCCGCATATTTGGTGCCCGCAGTTAACCCTCTGTCGTGCATCGTCCAGGGAGTGTTGTAGCCCGGCAAGGTGAGCGTTCTGGATGAAATGGTTTTCTGCTGCAGCAACTGATCGGACTTTCTGATCGGTACAGAAGGAAGAAGGCCTCAATGATGGCAGTGTGCACAGAACCATGGTAACTCTTCTGTGCCTTCTTACCAGGGGTGCTGTGGGTACGACTTAGATTTTGGGCCACTTATGTTGTGCTCAGTGATGGTTAATATCGTCCTTTCTCCCAGGTCGCTATGAATATGGTACTAAGCCGACCTATTGTCCCGATCACAGCCTTTGTCAGGGCACTGTACTCGTCCCCGTTCACACGCCTATTCCTGCTGCCCGAGAGATCTCAAGGGTGAGAACTGCTCCGCTCGCTCACCAAGAGGGGCCCGGGATAAAGGACTCTGCATGGGGCGCATTAATGCAGGATGCTGCCTCTCAATAGATGCAAAGTTGGGGTCTGTGCCTGTGGTGAAGTACTCGGGACCCCCATTCTCCCCAGTTAAACAAGCTGGAAGTGATATACTTGCTGTTTGTAGAAGGGAGATTCCCCCCCCCCCCCCGGCTGCTCGACCTCAATGAGCTCATTGAGTGTAGCGAGCTGTTAATGATCTCTGCTCCTCATCATAAGGGCTTGTAGCAGAGGGGGCTTTCGGGACTCATGCTCCCTCATATAAACCATTAATACGGCCCTTCTCTGCAAGAGCCGTACACCACCCTATCGATTGTGTACCTGAAGAGGTAACGTGAAGTAGACATAAAGTAGCCTACTGCCACTCTCTCCTCTGGCCCTGTGGCCCGCTAGGATATCTGCTCCCGGGGATGGTGAACCTGCTCAGGTTCCTACTGAAAAGTTATCTACTCCTCAGTATGGAGAGCCTGACCTGGTTCCTCTTGTAAGGATTATCTACTCCTCCAGATAGAGAATGTACTTTCTTCTCCCCTGTGAGGATTAACTACTCCCAGGGATGGAGAACATGCTCTGGCCTCTACTGTGAGGATTGATATAGAACCTGCTCTAGTATCTCCTGTAACTCCTCAGCATGGAGAACCTGACCTGGTTTCTTCTTTAAGGATTATCTATCTACTCCTCGGGATGGAGAACATGCTCTGTTCTCTCCTGGAAGGATTATCTACTCACAGAGATAAAGAATCTGCTCCGTTAGGATTGTCTACTCCCTGGATATAGACCCTTAAGTGGTTCCTACTGTAAGAATTATTTACCCCCAGATATGAAGAACCTGCTCTGGTCAATCCAATCCTGGAACGTTTACCTACTTTTCAGGTTGAACAATCTGCTCTTTTCCCTCCTGTAAGGATTTTGTACTTTAAGGGATGGAGAACCTGGTTCCGGTAAGGATTACCTACTCTTCATGCTGGAAATCCTGCTGTGGACTCTACTGTACAGTTCCTCAACAAGCTCAGGATGGAAAACCTGCTCTGTAAGAATTATCTACTCCTCAGGATGGTGAACCTGCTCAAATTCCTCCTGTAAGGATTATCTTCTCCCTAGGCTGGAAAACATGTACTGGTTCCTCCTTTGAGTGTCATCTACTTGCCTGGGATTTAGAACCTGCTCCGGTTCCTCATGTAAGGATTGTCTACTCCCAGGGTGGAGAACCTCTCTTGTAAGGATTATCTACTCCTGGGTATCATGAACATGCTCTGCTTTGGTTACTCTTGTAAGGATTAGCTACTTTTGGGGATGGAGAACCTGCTCTGGTTCCTGCTGCAAGCATTATCTACTCCTGAGGATGGAGAATGCTACCTGATTTAATATGGGATTATTATCTTCTTCCTGGGATGGAGAACCTCCTCTGGTTTCTTATGTAAGGATTATCCACTCCTGAGGATCGAGAACCTACTCTGGTTCCTCCTGTAAAGTTAACTACTCCTCGAGATGGAGAACTCTTCCTGGTTTCACATGGAAGGAGAATCTGCTCTGGTCTCTCAAGTAAGGATTGTCCACTCCATAGGATGGAGAGCTTGCTCTGGTTTTTCATATAAGGATTACCTTTTCCCAGTATGGAGAACCTGCTCTGTTAGGATTATCTGCTTCCCAGGGATGGAGAACCTCCTCTGGTCTCTCCTGTGAGGATTATCTACTCCCGGGGATGGAGCACCTGTACCGGTGTTGTCTTCATGTGGTGTCCTCTTTGTGGTCCTCATCTGTATTACAGATAGCTGGTGATGTTCTGGGTCCCGGCTGTCATCCTCTAGCCCCGGATGAGCTTCGATCTGCAGGTTGTGAGGATTGTAATTTGTTCCAGCCCGTGAACTTTAAGCGTGAAATCAGAAGCCGTTAATCCTCTGCCCTGTCAAGGGGCAATGAAAGATGAAGAGGGCCCTTTAAGGAAGGCACTTTACTCGCTCGAATCCCATCTTTGCTGCATGAAAGGAAGATGGAGACAGAGAGCCCCTTCTGTGCTGGCGGAGTGATCAGTCAGAGGGGTGAATGTGTCTGTCACGGGCTTCATTGTGCGTCCCTGCTGCTTTCAGGAGCAGATCTTCTCTTATTATGATTTTATTTTAAACCACAGCGCATGAAGAGTTCTGCTGAGCCGGGTGCATTGAGCAGCCGCGCCAACCCTGGAATGCCAGGCATCTCTGCACAAAGCCGGGCGCTTTATCTTCTGATGCCTTTGTGTCTCCACAATACTGGGAGCTGGGAAACCTCTCCCACCTGCACCGCTCGGCCCATGGCAAGGAAAGAGTTAGCTTGTCTGCGTAATGTACACCCTGAGCCCTTCTGCACTCCTGTAAGAGAAAAAGAAGGAATAGGGGTGACAAGGAGGGCAATGTAGGACCTCAGGTACGTGACCTGAGAACCCACCTCCTGCGAAATCCAGTAGAGGCCATAGTATTTGAGATATTGGGGTGGTGGTCCTGCAGTCCTTCAGATTGAGGTGTATGTGAGTAGGGGCAGAAATTGCATCCCTGGCCTCTCTCGTGACTCGTATCCCCACCATATGATTGAAAATTAGCTTGCATTCCGCAGCACTAGTCCCAATTCTGCCAGCCTTCAGTCCTCCTGACTAATGGTGGGCGAATCCGAACTGTAAAGTTTGGGGTCAGTGCACGGACGCTGAACACTGACTTTTCAGGGAAGTCCATGTTACTGTTCACATTCAGCCACCCGGATAATTATAAAAAAAAATTAAAAAAAAAAATGCAGGACCGTTACACTTACCGACCTTCCTTACGGCTGTGATACTACTTCTGGGGCGTCTCATCAACTCTTACATATTCACTGCTTTCCCCCACTGTCAGTCCCAGCCTCTGGTTGCAGTCAGACCACGCCACCACCCTGTGTGACAACGTCTGTGATTGGTTGGAATCACACTCTGTCTGCGTCCCTATAGTGGTTTAAAAATAAATTGGCGTAGAGTCCCTTGTATATTGATACCCAGCGCAGATAAAGCATATGGCTGCAGGCTTTAGTCCCCAGCCGTGTGCTTATCTTGGCTGTGTATCAAAATAAGAGGGTGCCAATTGGAGTAATTAAAGGGGTTACTGACAGCTCACAGCTGCTAGTAAGCCCTAGGTTAGTAATGGGTAGCATCTCAACGATTACTAATCCTGTAAGTGAAAAGAAATAAACACAAACATCGAAAAAATCTTTCTCCAGGTTATTAACCCACCAAACACCCAGGTCGAACGTAATCCACATGAGGTCCCACAACGATCCCAGCTCTGCTACATCCTGAAGTTGCAGTGTGCGGGCACATTGAAGGACATGCCCACCTGCTTCGGCTTCAGGCAGACACTGACTGAGCTACAGCTGTGAGCAGTGAAGTCATTGAGTTTATCTGTGGTCACAGGTGGAGGTTCCCATGGTACCCCACCTGTGACTGCAGGTAAACTCACCTCAGATGAACTCATTCAGTTCATTGAGACCTGCATCTCTTGGCAGAAAATAGTGTTTTGTTTTACCAATAGATGCAGATTTGGTGCTGGAGTTTATACACCAAATTCCTGCACCAGATCTGCATGTTCTCGAAAAAAAAAAGCATCAAAATCGCATCACGTATAGGGTATGTGTGCACACTATAGTTTTCTTAGCAAAAAATGCACCCTCTGGCAGAAAAACTCACCTCTGGCTGGAAAAACACGTGTGCCGCATTTTTGTTAATGTGCTTTTTTTAAGGAGAAAAAAAAATAGGATAGAATATTGTTAGCTAGAATAGATAGAAAAAAATAGAGAGAATAGATAGAACCCAGCTCTTCCCATTGCCCTGGTGCAGTGACAATCAGTGTAATAAGAAGTTAATAACAGCCCATAGCTGCCACTAAGTCCTAGATTAGTGATGGCAGGCATCTGAGACCTTGTCCCCATCACTAATCTAAGTGAAAGTAAATAAACACCCCAAAAAGCCTTTATTTAGCATAAAGTACAAAAAGCACCCTCTGTCACCACTTTAATAACCCCCAAATACCCCTGCAGGTCCGAACTAATCCACACAAGGTCCAGTGAGCGTCATAAAGCATGACTGCCCACTGTGAGCTCCACGCAGCAACTGAAGTGAGTTGCGCTATCAGCTGTGATGTTACTTAGGTTAGCCACAGCTGGAGTCCTCCACCTGCGACAGCAAATAACCAGAGTGACTGAAGTGAACCACGTGATTAGCGCGACATCACTCAGGTTAGCTGCAGCCAAAGGGTGTCAGAATGAACTCCAGTGAACCCCTGGTGTCACAGCTGCGAGCCCCGTACTACCGCAGGTGTCGCAGCAGTGACATCACAAGTTTACCCGAGTTCAAGATAAAGCCCCACAGATGGGAGCTGGTATTCTCAGGCTGGGGAGGCCCACATTATTGGGAGCCCCCCAGCCTAAAAATCAGCAAGAAGCTGCCCGGAATTGCCACATTCACTAGATGCGACAGGCCCTGTACTTTACCAGGCTCTTCCTGATTGTCCTGCTGCAGTGGCTATCTGGGCAATAAAGAGTTAATAGCAGCCCAAAGTTGCCACTAATTTCTAGATTACTGATGGCAGGCGTCTGAGACACAATCACTAGTAAACACTCCAAAAATTCTTATCTAATATATAAAGCTGTGTGTGTGTCCGCTAAAGGAATCTGCATCGGCATGTACAATAACAAAGTTTTGCACAGACACCCCATTTGAGGCTATGTGTGCACGTTGCGTTCTCTGCAGTGCAGAAAAGAAAGCACCCTCTGGCAGACTGGACACTGCGTTTGTAAAAAAAATGCATCCACAACGCATGCATTTTGGATGCTTTTTCCATGCATTTTGCATGCGTTTTGGATGCATTTTTGATAGTGTGTTCCCCTGACAATTCAGCTCTGCTACATGCCGGCTGACAGCCGACAGTCACACGATGAGAATGAACTCGGGTGAACTGCACCCGACTTCATTGTCATACCGCGGCTCTGTCTGTGTCTGGCGTCCTGATTAGCGGTCACAGGTGAGTCCTTCATCCCCTGAGTGACTGCAGTGAGCAGCGCGAAGGCGTTAAACTGCATCCGTTACAATGCGTTGGGTAACGCATGTGATGGATGCCTTGCAAATACTGTGATAATAAAGGCCACGGATTCCAGTGAAATAACGCGTTGCGTTAAGTTTTCTTTAGCCGAGAGAGAGCCCTCAACTTCACCGCACACATCCCGACATTATCGCCTACATCACCGCACACACCCCGACATTATCGCCTACATCACCGCACACATCCCGACATTATCGCCTACATCACCGCACACATCCCGACATTATCGCCTACATCACCGCACACATCCCGACATTATCGCCTACATCACCGCACACATCCCGACATTATCGCCTACATCACCGCACACATCCCGACATTATCGCCTACATCACCGCACACATCCCGACATTATCGCCTACATCACCGCACACATCCCGACATTATCGCCTACATCACCGCACACATCCCGACATTATCGCCTACATCACCGCACACATCCCGACATTATCGCCTACATCACCGCACACATCCCGACATTATCGCCTACATGACCGCACACATCCCGACATTACCGCCTACATGACCGCACACATCCCGACATTACCGCCTACATGACCGCACACATCCCGACATTACCGCCTACATGACCGCACACATCCCGACATTACCGCCTACATGACCGCACACATCCCGACATTACCGCCTACATCACCGCACACATCCCGACATTACCGCCTACATCACCGCACACATCCCGACATTACCGCCTACATCACCGCACACATCCCGACATTACCGCCTACATCACCGCACACATCCCGACATTACCGCCTACATCACCGCACACATCCCGACATTACCGCCTACATCACCGCACACATCCCGACATTACCGCCTACATCACCGCACACATCCCGACATTACCGCCTACATCACCGCACACATCCCGACATTACCGCCTACATCACCGCACACATCCCGACATTACCGCCTACATCACCGCACACATCCCGACATTACCGCCTACATCACCGCACACATCCCGACATTACCGCCTACATCACCGCACACATCCCGACATTACCGCCTACATCACCGCATACATCCCGACATTACCGCCTACATCACCGCACACATCCCGCCACTACAGCCCTCATCACCGCACACACCCCGCCACTACAGCCCTCATCACCGCACACACCCCGCCACTACAGCCCTCATCACCGCACACACCCCGCCACTACAGCCCTCATCACCGCACACACCCCGCCACTACAGCCCTCATCATCACCGCACACATCCCGACACTACCTCACCCATCATCACCACTGCGCACATCCCGACACTACGTCACCCATTATCACCGCGCACACACACCGGCATTACCTCAGTGACGTCCCCGCTGACAGCGCGATTCAGTTCAGTTGCTGCGTGGAGCTCACTGGAGCGGCGGTGTTCTACTGCTGCTCCTGTCAGCTTCATGTAGCAGAGCTGGATGCGTCGCGGGACCTGCTGTGGATTACGCCGGACCTGGAGGGGTATTTGGGGATTTTTAGTGGTGAAAGAGGGTATTTTTTTTTTGTTTTTTTTTTTTTGTCTTTTATTCCAAATAAAGGCTTTTTTCGGGTGTGTGTTTATTTACTTTCACTTACAGGTTAATCATGGAATGTGTCTCATAGACGCCTGCCATGATTAACCTAGGACTTAGTGGCAGCTATGGGCTGCTACCATTAACTCCTTATTACCTCGATTGCCACCGCACCAGGGCAATTCGGGATGAGTCGGGTAGAGTCCCGGGACTGTGGCATCTAAAGAATGCGGCAATTCTGGGCGGCTGCTGGCTGATATTGTTAGGCTGGGGGGGCTCCCCATAACGTGGGACTCCCCATCCTGAGAATACCAGCCTTCAGCCGTGTGGCTTTACCCTGGCTGGTATCAAAATTGGGGGGGACAGCACGCAGTTTTTTTTTTTTGTTTTTTTTTTTTAATTATTTATTTTACTGCACGATATAGACCCGACTGGTTGCAGTGAGACAGCTGTCACTCAGCGTGGGGGCGTGTCTGACTGCAACCAATCATAGGCGCTGGTGGGCGGAGAAAGCGGGGAATACCAGATTGAATAATGAGCGGCCGGCATTTTCAAAAAAGGAAAAGCCGCCGGAACAGTGTGACAGCCGTGCAGCGCCGCACCGGTGATCACTGAGTATGAGAGAGGTGGAGAGACTGACTGACAGAGGGAGATTCACCGACATCCACAGACAGAGATTGACCGATATTGACAGAGAGAGACTGAAAAGACCTGCGTTCTGCTTGTCAAAAAAGCATGCGGAACGCAACAAAAATGCAGTCCAAGTGCATTTTGGTTGCATTTTGACCCACATCATTGATTTCAATGGGTGGAGAACGCAGCTACAACGCACAAAAAGTGACATGCTGTTTTTTTGTCTGCAGCGATTTTGGGCATCCAAAACACTGCATTTACAAACGCAGCGTGTGCATTGATTTTTCGGTTTTCTCATAGACTTTGCTGGGGAAGCTGAGCACATGCAATTTGGCACTGAAAACATTGCAGTTCAAAACTCAGCGATTCTGCGGAAAAAAACGCAAAGTGCGCACATAGCCTGACTCGGGGAATATCATAGACTTTGTTTTGAGGGGAATTTTTAACCCCGTGCTTTAGTTATTTGCCAAAAAAACCTGCCTCCATTAAAGTCAATGGAGCTGGGAGCCACAATGCAGCCAGAACTTCATAAGAATGCGCAGCCACCCCTTGAGTGGAATGTTGGCGTGTCACAATGCAGCCTGGGACGGGCGGACACTGGGGGACACTATCCCGGGCAACGTTGGGTACTACAGCTAGTTTAAAATAAGACACAAAGGCCACCCTCTTTCACCACTTTAACCCTCCCAAACACTCCTTAGGTCCAACATAATCCACAATAGGTCCCCTGACACTTTCAGCACTGCTACATCTGACAACCACAGCGAGCGACCCTAATAATAATAATAATAATTAATAATAATAATAATTTTATTCATTTATATAGCGCTGTTAATTCCACAGCGCTTTACATACATTGGCAACACTGTCCCCATTAGGGCTCACAATCTAGAGTCCCTATCTGTATGTCTTTGGAGTGTGGGAGGAAACCGGAGTACCCGGAGGAAACCCACGCAAACACGGGGAGAACATACAAACTCCTTGCAGATGGTGTCCTTGGTGGGATTTGAACCCAGGACCCCAGCGCTGCAAGGCTGCAGTGCTAATCACTGAGCCACCATGCCGACCCTAGAGCATGACTGCCCGCTGTGAGGTGACTCATTCAGGTGACTCTTCCACCTTGGGCTCACTTCTTTCGCGGCCTGATTTGCTTTATCTTGGCTGGGTATTAAAATTGAGGGGACCGCATGCAGTTTTTTTTTTTTTTTAAATTTATATTTTACTGTATGGTAGACCCGCCAACCAGCGTCTGTGATTAGTTGCAGTCAGACAGCTGTCATTCAGCATGGCGGCGCATCTGACTGCAACCAGTCATAGCCACCGGTGAGCGGGGTAAGGAGAATGTGTGAGGCTAATTAGCGGCCGGGAAGAAGAATGAAAGGCCGTGGGAGCAGTGTGACAGCCGCTCCGATGATAGGCGGGTATGAAGCGCTTGCTCCTACTCCTTTGCGCCAGATTCTGGTCCCCATGGACTTTATATGGGGACCAGCATCTGGCTAGATACCGGGGATTGATCTGCCAGTCTTCAAAAATGTAGGGACAAAATGCAAAAAGATTTGACATGCTGCTGCTTTTTTTTTGCACTGAAACCTCAGGCAAAAAAGCAATCTGTGCACCGCCTTTCTGAATTCTCAGACTTTGCTGGGGAAAGTAAGGCATGCAGTTTTGAGCAACAAACTGCCCCAAAAAAGCGTCAAACGCAGCGTGCGCTCAGGGCCTTAGATGCCTTTTTTTTTTCTTTTCTTTTTTCTTTGCCATAAGATGCAGATTTGGTGTATAGATTTGGTGGCAAAAAAAGGTGATTTTCTGCCAGGAGATGCAGGTCTCATTGAACTGAATGAGTTCACTTGAGGTGAGTTCACCTGAGGTCACAGATGGGGTACCGTGGGAACATCCAGCTGTGACCACATATGAACTCTGTGACATCACAGCTGTGGCTCAGTCAGTGTCTGCCTGAAGCCGCAGCAGGTGGTCATGACGCACCCAGGGCTAGTGGGGTACTCTGTCCCGGGCCTTGAATCATGGGGACGTGTCACTGGAATGGCCGGTGCCCAGTTCCGTGACCCTGGGGGTCGCTTAAAAAAGGGGAATAAAAAAATGTTTTTCGTGATGCCACTTTCGGTATGCTGTTATGTGGTAAAAGCCGCTGCTGCAAAGTCTCACTGCTGCGACTGGTGGTATTGAGCAGCTTGGATGTTATGGCCCTCCGCAAGTAGAGCTAAGCCCCAGGGGAGAATCATGGTGGTTGTAGTATTGGGAAAGTTGGTGATGCAGAGGTGCAGGAAGAATTCAGACAACACAGGGGCTGCGGTTTAACTTGTTCTTTACTCACTGGTTCTGTGAAGCTCCAACCCGGCTGGCGCTGGTCTCTACCAATCTGGATCTCAGGTAATCCGGTATTCTCTTCATCCCAGTGCCGATGTGGTGACCTGGTGATCTTTACTTCCTTACACCCATCTGTAGTTGGTGGGTCCCCGTGGCCTGAAGCATTCTGGGGTCCCCTCCTGTTGTCTCCGTCCTGACCTGTATGGCAGGCAGCTTGAACCTCTCTTGGGTTGGACCCTCTGTCCCAGTTCCCGGGTTCCCTCTTTGCTGCTGTGCCACGGACACTAACGTTGGTGAGGAACCTTGATAATTCCCTCTCCGGGCAGATTTATCAGGTGAGCTTGAAAAGTCTTCCTGAAGGGCTCTGCACCCCGCCGGTGCTCGGTCCCATGAGTACTCACAACGTACTCTCCCTGGCAACTATACACCTTGAGCCCAACAAGCCACTTTTTACTTTGTCTGAACGTCGACTTCTGACTCCCTTTCAAGATGTCCGTCTGTCAACTGCCCTAACTAGCCCCTCCCTGTTTTCTGACTAGCGGATTGAATAAGTCCCGACCAATAGGTGGCCCTCCATCAGATCGGTCTCTAGCCTGTTACCTAGTCTGGGAAATGTGTGTGTGTGTGTGTGTGTGTGTGTGTGTGTGTGTTTTTGTATTTACCAGCACTGGTCTTCGAAGAACCCGGGGTTAGCACTGCACCTGTTACTGGGTGCCAAACCCTGTGGCACCTGACGCTTCATATTCTGTAATGTGCCCACACACTGCGACTTCAGGATGTAGCAGTGCCGGGATTGGCGTCGGACCCTCGTGTGGATTACTTTGGACCTACTGTCATATATATTTTTTTTTTTTTTTTTTTTTTTTTTCTTCCCCCGAAAAAAGCACTAGATCTTATTTTCAGGGAGTGTCTTATTCTCGAGGAGACATGGTTGGGGGTAAGTTTACCCCCCACAAAAAGCAGACCCCCCCCTCCCCCACCTTCCACCTTCCCAGGATCATCATACTTACCAGCCCCGGGCGTCTGTATGGCTCCCAGATATCCCAGGACGTCGCCCTCCCCTTCGTCTGGCCGACACACATACATCAGAACACACACTCATATAGACAGACACATCAGACTCCATATCATTCCTCCCTGGGATCTGTGCTGCACGCCTCCCCTTCATCTGGGCGACACATATACATCAGATCGCACGCACACACACGCGCGCACACACACACACAATATCAGATTCCACATCATTCCTTCCTATGATCTCCGGAGGGCGCTCCAGACAGCTGTGCTGCATGCAGTCCTCCCTAGGACCGGCCGACACTCACACAAAAGACAGCATACACACACACACACTTACGATATAGCATATACTTGTACAATCGCGCGCACACACTCACAACATCCAGAGATACCACGTGCTTCCAGCCATGTGATCCTCCGCAGGTCTTGGAAGATCCACTGCACAGCGTCTCAAGTCCTTACATGCTTCTCGGCGCAAGCGATATCGCTGGATGTGGCAAGTGTGTGTGTGTGTGTGTGTGTGTGTGTGTGTGTGTGTGTGTGTGTGTGTGTGTGTGTGTGTTCTGCCGCAGGACCTTGATGCTCTCACCTGCTCCCGGTCAGCGTCTGGTGAGTATGATTGCGGGGTCTTCTCTCTTCTGGGGGTGTCCGCTGTCTATATAATGAAGTGACCTGCAGTGTCTTTAACTTTTTTACCGCTGCATGACACTTCATTATTGACCGTGGCTAGGTCTTATTTTTGGGGGATGTTTTATATTTAAGCCTCCCTTAAAAATCCTGCTAGGTCTTATTTTCAGTAAGGTCTTATTTTCGGGGAAACACGGTAGGTGTTTGGATTAATAAATGGGAGAAAGAGGGTGGGTATTTTTGTATTTTATTTTAGATAAAGGATTTTTTTTTTTTTTTTTTTTAACTTACAGGATTAGTAATTGGGGGGTCTAATAGACCATACCTATTACTAATTCTGGGTTTAGTGGCAGCTGTGAACAGTCATTAACCCCTTATTACCTCGATGGCCACCGCACCAGAGCAATTGGGATGAGCTTTGTGTAGTGCTGGGCTTGTCGCATCTCTACTCCTGTCTAAATATTACACTGTAGCCACACACCAAGGGGAACAAATACTTCTACCAAAATGCAGTGCAGCATGGACTGTAGCTCTGGATGTGATGTAACAGCAGAATAGTGACTGCAGCTCTGCAGGTGACTGGAGGATAAGACATGATGTAACAGCAGAATACTGAGTGCAGCTCTGGATGTAGTGAATGCTGAATGGGTAGTGAGCCGAGAATTCTCAGCAGCAGGTGGCATCAGGAGCATTGAGTATCAATCTGTTCTGTGGATTGTGTTTTCGGGCGCTTCCTGCTCTCCCCTGCACGGTGCTGATTTTGGCTCCCTATGCCAGACTGCGCCTCAATGGTGTGTGGTCTCGGAGAATGGAGGCTGGCTTGTTGGCTTCGGGAGTCCTACAACAACTGGATATATTTAAATTCGCCTTAGAGTAGTAGTCCCACTTTTGAGAAGTTAGAGGTCTTCCAGGTCGGTCTCCAAGCCCCCAACCTAATTAAAACATCACTCTGCTCAAGTTGTCTTTCTACACTCTTGCTGTGGGAGGGAAACTGTTTTTTTTTTTTCTTGTTTTCCAATGTTGTCTTCGATGTTTTTCTCCAGGAGGGAGGTGAGAGTGGATCGGGACCCTGAACTCTGCAGATGTGTCATCAAGAAGGGCCAGTGAGCTCTATAAGGGCGAATAAGCCCCATGACGATCTGGAGGGGGCTAGGGTCTGAAGGGGTTAATGTTTTGAATGCAGGAGTGCATTCTATGGGGTTATGGGATTGGTGGAGAGGGGGCAGTGGTGATTGGGGGGATAGTGTAGGAGGCTGGCTGATCAGGGGGTATATAGGTGGGAGATGGAGTGGGTACCTCCTCTTGCTGCTGTGAAGATCAGCTGGCCACCATCATCGGGCGAGTTGCAGGATGGTCGACCTGGAGGCACTGCTGGAGCTGGTGAGTGGAGCCTCTGAAGTCCAGGGGGTCGATGCACTGCTGGAGCAGCTGGCCGCAGTGTGCGCTCCCGGTCTGGTGGTGCCTGCTTCTGCACCACGGCCTGAGCTACGCGCTCGCGGCCAAGCTTTTGATAGAGCTTTGG